>NC_052335.1:1588046-1630546 GCF_016432855.1 Salvelinus namaycush | reverse complement strand
CAGAGTAGTGAGAGAGAGAACAGAGTAGTGGGAGAGAGAGAGTGAGAGACAACAGAGTAGTGAGAGAGAGAACAGAGTAGTGGGAGAGAGTGAGAGACAACAGAGTAGTGAGAGAGAGAACAGAGTAGTGGGAGAGAGAGAGTGAGAGACAACAGAGTAGTGAGAGAGCGAACAGAGTAGTGGGAGAGAGTGAGAGACAACAGAGTAGTGAGAGAGAGAACAGAGTAGTGGGAGAGAGAACAGAGTAGTGACAGAGATAACAGAGTAGTGAGAGAGAGAGAGTGAGAGAGAACAGAGTAGTGAGAGAAAGAGAGTGAGAGAGAACAGAGTAGTGACAGAGATAACAGAGTAGTGTGAGAGAGGGAGTAGTGAGAGAGAACAGAGTAGTGAGAGAGAACAGAGTAGTGTGAGAGAACAGAGTAGTGTGAGAGAACAGAGTAGTGTGAGAGAACAGAGTAGTGAGAGAGAGAGAGAGTGAGAGAGAACAGAGTAGTGTGAGAGAGAGAGAGAGAGAGACTAGAGTATCATGAGAGAGAGAGAGAGTGAGAGAGAACAGAGTAGTGAGAGAGAGAGAACGGAGTAGTGAGAGAGAGAACAGAGTAGTGAGAGAGAGTGGGAGAGAACAGAGTAGTGATAGAGAGAGAGAGAGAGAACAAAGTAGTGAGAGAGAGAGAGAGAGAGAGAGCAAAGTAGTGAGAGAGAGTGAGAGACAACAGAGTAGTGAGAGAGAGAACAGAGTAGTGAGAGAGAACAGAGTAGTGAGAGAGAGAGAGAGTGAGAGACAACAGAGTAGTGAGAGAGAGAACAGAGTAGTGAGAGAGAGAGAGAGAGAGAATAGAGTAGCATGAGAGAGAGAGAACAGAGTAGTGAGAGAGAATGAGAGAGAACAGAGTAGTGAGAGAGAACAGAGTAGTGAGAGAGAGAGAGAGTGAGAGACAACAGAGTAGTGAGAGAGAGAGAGAGAGAGAATAGAGTAGCATGAGAGAGAGAGAACAGAGTAGTGAGAGAGAGAGAGAGAGAGAGAGAGACTAGAGTATCATGAGAGAGAGAGAGAGTGAGAGAGAACAGAGTAGTGAGAGAGAGAGAACGGAGTAGTGAGAGAGAGAACAGAGTAGTGAGAGAGAGAGAGAGAGAGAGAGAGAGAACAGAGTAGTGAGAGAGAACAGAGTAGTGAGAGAGAACATAGTAGTGAGAGAGAGTGAGAGAGAACAGAGTAGTGAGAGAGAGAGTGAGAGAGAACAGAGTAGTGAGAGAGAACAGAGTAGTGAGAGAAAACAGAGTAGTGAGAGAGAACAGAGTAGTGAGTGAGAGAGAGAGTGAGAGACAACAGAGTAGTGTGAGAGAGAACAGAGTAGTGAGAGAGAGAGTGAGAGCGAGCGAGAGAGAGAGAGAGAGAGAGAGAGAGAGAGAGAGAGAGAGAGAGAGAGAGAGAGAGAGAGAAAAAGTGGTGAGAATCAAAGAACCAGAGAGAGAATAACAGTGGGGTTAAACACTCATGAGATATTGTCATGCTGACCTTCAGCTTGTTGTGGCTGTGGTGTTTTATATTCCAGCTAGACAGACAGGGCTGTGTGTGATCTTAAAACTTTCGGGAGAAACACCTCTTCTCAACCCTTACATACAAATGTCACCTGCCCGGAGCCCTCAGCTGCCCGCTTTCAGAGCCTATCCCCAGACAGGTGACTCAGGGGATAGAGAAGTCATACACACACATGTAGACACACACACACACACACACTCCTTTACACTGTTTATAATGACGGGGAAATGGTATGTCCCATTGCGTTTCAGTCTTTATCAGAGAATCATTCAAAGACCTTGAGCCTATTTCCCGTTACCCGTCAACACTGTCTTAAGGAAGTGTGTGTGTCTCTTTTGAGTGTGTGTCCCAGCATTGTCTGACTGGAGCTCTCTCTCTCCCTGTTCCTCGTAGGTAAATGGGACAATAAGAAGAAGAACAAATCCTTCTGGCAGAACTTTCGCAAGACGTCGCAGAAGGGAGTCATGCGGCAGACTTCGAAAGGTACGGCATGACTACGCTTTCTAGTACAGCGTGCTATTTTCTAACAATGACTCATTTTGTCCCGTTTTTTGATGTATTTCCATAGTACTTTATGTCGTGCCCCAGCTGCTTCATTGACCCCTCGTTCTCTGACCGTCTAGGAGAGGACATAGGCTATGTGGCCAGTGAGATCACCATGAGTGACGAAGAACGCATCCAGCTGATGATGATGGTGAAGGAGAAGATGATCACTGTTGAAGAGGCTTTAGCTCGGGTAGGAACCCTCTCACCCACCCTCTTCTCTGTACCCCCTACACCCATTCCCCACTCTCCAGGCTCCTCCTGGGGCAGACAGACCGACCCCCCCAGACAGGGCCTGGAGGGGACCTCCACCCCATCCACAGCCTGACCCCAGCCCCAGCTCCCTCACTGCAAGGTGGTCTCGACTGGCTCCAAGCCTACCACCTCTCCCGCTTCATCCCGCAAGCTCCATCTCCAGCGTTTACTAAAATGACTTACTCTTACTAACCATTCACTGTGCTTTCATTATAACCCTGCACTGCTCTTTTTCTTTTATACAAAACACACCCACGCCGTCCCAATCCCTGTCCAAGAAGGGCGCCTGGGTGTCACTCACGGTGTTTATGTGTGGTCCTGTTCATTCTGTTGGCGTAGCTGGACATGTTCGCTCAGTAGCCTCCCCCCCCCCTCCCCCGGTGTGGTGGTTAGAGTGATGCATTCTGGATTTATTCTCTGGTTGAATGTGGTGGCTGCAGTGTCATTCAGTCATCCATCTTGTCTCCTCTTCTTTCTCCTTTCTACTCCCCCCTCTCCTGTCTCACCTTTTTGCGTGTCCTATTCTTCTGCTTCTTCTCGTCTCTTCCTCTCTTTCTTTTCTCCTTTGCTCTCCTGTTCTATGTTCTCTTCCTCTCCTCTCTTCTTCCTCCTCCTCTCCTCTCTTCCTTCCTCTCCCACTCTGCGGTCATTTTAAAGGAGAGCATGACTCGGGTGATTGCAGTCCTGTAGAACTAGGTCTCTCTTCAAGGCAGACATTGATTTTCCTCCACCTCTTCCCTGTGCAGCTGGTGTATTATTGGGTGCTGGTCTGACCTTCGACCCTCCTCCACTGCGGTTGACACTTAAACAAACCAATGGAATCAATGAACAGCCTCTGTGGTTAGGGATGGGCACGGTTATTTGAATATTTGAATTTCCCGAATGGACGTTCGTATTCGATTCATTGCAAGAGTATTCATTTTAGAAAGAAAAAAATATAGGCTCTGTCTAAAATCAAATGTAATTATCTGTAACATTGCTACGTATGAGGACAGACCAGGACAGTATACAGTTTTAGTTCCCACCGTAAGAAAGTAATATGGCTAACCTACACACTTTTCGCAAGTGTAGCTTGTTTTTGTCGGTCAATCAAAGCAGCTCTACTGTCAGAGGCTCCTCCATGTGTAGCAAGTGAAGCGTGAGATTTATAATCAATTCCAAATGGAATTGCAATTAGGGAATTAAGTTGGCTACATGAGAAGGAGTAGGCTACAATGATCAACCAAACAGGTAGGCTGTCAAATATGAATGGAGTTGGTGTAGGAGAAGGATGGGGAGCGCAGCAAAATAGCCTTAATTAGCCTTGCTATGCAAGCTAGCTGGCTAACTAACTTAGCTGACTGATGTGGCGAGCTAGCTTCTTTACGTCGATGTAATTCAGTCAAGATAGAGACTACCTGATGAGATGATACTGTTGGTGATAACCTATCGGAGCCGCAAGTTTGTCGTGTTGGTTTGACCACTTTCTCTCTCCCTCCATGTCAGACACACCGGCCCCTGCTCCTCTCACGCCCCTCCCCCGCCCATCTGTTCTGAAACAACAAGCAGTGAGCTGCCTCTCCTGAATCGTTAGAGCAAGTCCCCATTGAAGTTGAAAAAAAAAAATATGAATTCTCTTTAAAACACATGTGTTTCGCCTATCCAGCGTTCCAAAAATGTTTTTGGGGATATTATTCGGATAGTGAAATCATTTCAAATGCCCATCCCTACTCTGTGGACAGTTGTTTTGTCTTGTGACCGTGTATGTTTGTGTCGATGGACTTGTGACCTTTGTGCGTGTGTGTGTGAGCGTGTGCGTGTGTGTGTGTGTGTGTGTGTGTGTGTGTGTGTGTGTGTGTGTGTGTGTGTGTGTGTGTGTGTGTGTGTGTGTGGTGTCCTACGTTTGTGTATTGGTGTTTGTTTGTGTGTGTGTGGAGGGGTAGCTGTCTCTATGGTGAGAGTGGGCCACTGTCCCCTGCCCTCCCTTCTCTCTAAACTCTTCTTCTCCTATAGCTGAAGGAGTATGAGACCCACAGCAGACAGTCCAGCAGTACTGACACTGCAGAGTGGACTGACGGATCCAGTCCCAATCTAAACCAGTCCTCTAACTGCAACGTAAGTACCTCTCTGAACTCTGACCTTTGACTGTCCTTTCACCTCTCACCCCCGTGACCCTCAGGATCAAAGCCCCACAAAGGAGCAGCCATCTTTGTGTGTGTGTGTGTGTGTGTGTGTGTGTGTGTGTGTGTGTGTGTGTGTGTGTGTGTGTGTGTGTGTGTGTGTGTGTGTGTGTGTGTGTGTGTGTGTGTGAGAATGCGTGTATAAGATCATTGGGAGTCACGTCCCTTCTCTGACTAACCTGGATATTATGACATAACCCCAGACATACCCCATCCCACATGTGTTAACACCCCATTCTGTGTGTACACTGTAAAGGGGTTGCTGTAAATTTGACAGTAACTTACAGGCAGCTAAATGGCAATTAAAATGATGTATTTCATATTACAGTGCACCTACTGTAATATAAATACGGTATCAATGCATGTACCTTATAATGCCGTACAGTACAATACCGTAAAATGTACTGTATTTTACTGTAAAAAAGTGAATGCTACTGTAATCAAATTAATTAATTAATTAATGAAATCCGTTGAGGGGAGGGGTTTGTATTTCAGTGTGTTCCTGTAATTACAAGGGATTGGTCAAGCAGGTTGGCTGCTTGGCAAAGTGTTCACACATGACAGTGTATTAATGAATATTTTGTGTTTTATATCACTTGCACTTCCAAAGGCTTCCAAACAGTGACTACAGGGCACAACAGAACGAAAGGACATGGCTAAATGCTCAACCATTTAAGGTTTAAGCCTTTTTGCCACTTCAATCTGTCCCTTATACAAATTGATGGTGCACTATAACCACATAAGCCTTAAATTGGTACAGCATTCTCACTCACGGGCGCAACACATATAGGCAAACTTCAGAATATGTTCATGAGACAGAAACAATACCATGCACCCACTAGTGGTCAAAAGGTTTTTGGCGTTCCAAAGATACGGCACGGTACTGTATTCTGTGGGGTGGAATTACAGTACCATTCGAAATGCAGTAATTATTTCCCCAGCCCACAACGTTTTCCCACAATGCACCATCATTGGCAGCATGTTGCAGTAAAACATTTCAGAGTATTTTACTGTTGATAATATCCCAAAATGACTGTATGAATGACAGTTTTTCGTTACAGTGTAGTGAAGACAGTAAACCTGTATGACTGGGATTAGGCAATCAGTGTGGCCTTTAAGGGTGTGGATTAGGGTGCGACTCAAAGTGCCAAGGCACCTGTCACACTCAAGCCAGCCAATGTTACTTAGACCGGGCCAGGCGTCATCAGAAGTCACCCACATTGGACAGGGCTTGGCTGAATACTGCTTACAGGGTGATTACTGATTACGTTACTCCACAATGACTGGTTTTAGTTGTGTTAAATCTCTCCTAAGTGAAATCCCCCCGAGCTTCCCACCCCTACCCTCCCGTTGCTCTTTTATCCGGCAGCAGACTATATGGTATGCCCGGCCATGCATCATTTTTTTTATTTATGATTTTTTCCCACCTTTATTTAACTAGGCAAGTCAGTTAAGAACGAATTCTTGTTTACAATGACGGCCTACACCGGCCAAACCCGGACGACATTGGGCCAATTATGCACCGCCCTATTGGACTCCCAGTACGGCCGGTTGTGATACAGCCTGGATTTGAAGAAGAAAAAAAACCAGCGTGTCTGTAGTGACGCCCCTGCGCCACTCGGGAGCCCGAACCTTCCTCCCTCCCTCCTTCATCCTATAGCCGGGTCATAGTAATCATGTAGGGTGTGATCAGGATAGGATCCGTGTCCTGGTTGTCAGGGGCCCACAGGGCCTGCTCATACCCAGGCTGAGGCACTCTTTCCAGGTTAGGAGAGGTGGCCATGTGTGGGGTCCCTGTTGGGCCAGACGGATGTATTGTCACTCAGAAGGAGGAATGGCGCTGCCTTCTACTGTGGAGAATAATAACATGAGTTGTATATTGGCTTCTGCACCGAAGAGCAAATAGTGAGCTGACTTGGGCCATGAGGCTTGCATCATCATCATCATCATCATCATCATCATCAGCATAATACATGTTATAGTAAGCTTTTACTGTAGTCCTAAAGGTTAACTCTGAACAGAGAACGGATTTCCATTCAACCCCGGCCCTCATTCCATAATGAACCTTTCCAGAAGTTTACACTGTAACTTTTCCCCCTTCTTTAATTGTAAGTCAGTGCCGGAAGTAAATGTATCCAGTCCGGATGAGCAGCTGTGGTCAGTGAAGGCCAGGCCCTGGACCTCTCAGTCCTTTTGAAGTATCCCTCCAAGCCATGGGGTTTAGTTTGTCTTAGTGACAGGTCACAGAACACGGCCTCACTCAGAGGATACTGCTTGTTATCAGAGTGGATCCTCAAGGCGGACGTGAGGGGTTTGCTTGGATGGAGACTAGTCGTACTCACTGGTGATCGTTCAAATCAAATGCTTCTTTCTTGCTGCGCCAAGTCAAGCTCTGTTTTTCTCTTGGGTTTAGCCTCGCGGCCCACTAGATCGGTGGCTGTGTGTGTGTGTGTGTGTTGTGTGTGTTGTGTGTGTGTGTGTGTGTGTGTGTGTGTGTGTGTGTGTGTGTGTGTGTGTGTGTGTGTGTGGGAGACATCACAGGGGATAGACGCATTGGCTGACAGGCTAAATGGAGGACTGTGTGTGTACATGTTGGGCTTTCAGATGTACTGGAGATCAATGGCTCTGAAGCAGAACCGGGTCCAGATGGAACCTTTTGCCTCACAAGCACCCTAACACACACGAACCAAGACACACAGATGTTTTGTACTTCTATCCTCGTGGGGACTCAACATTATTTCAAAATCACATTTTCCCTAACTCTTACCATAACCTTAACCCAAACCTTAAACCTAACTCCTAACCCTAAACCTTACCCTAACCCTAATTGTAACCCTAACCCTGCACCTAACCCTTAAGCTTAAAACAGCCTTTATGCTCATGGGGATGTGGGAAATGTCTCCACGAGGGAGAATTTCCCTTGTTTTACTATCCTTGTGGGGACTTTTGGGGATTTCAGGTCCCCACAAGGATAGAAGAACCAACCCAGTTTCTCCCTCTCTCTCTCTCTCTCTCTCTCTCTCTCTCTCTCTCTCTCTCTCTCTCTCTCTCACTCTCACTCTCACTCTCACTCTCACACTCTCACACTCTCTCACTCTCTCACTCTCTCACTCTCTCTCTCTCTCTCTCTCTCTCACACACATCTTCCTGTGAAGGTGGTCATGGATACACATCACAAAAGCACCATCTGGATACCCAAATATTTATATGCACATATGTGTTGCCGTGGAAACCCAGCTGCTAATAGCTGGAGCTCAACATTCCCTTCCTTCTGAATGATCAGCAGTCTTGAAATCCGTACCGGACTGCCTAGCGTCGTTTGCCCTCTCGCATGCTATCGCGTGTATGCTACATTCCCCTTTCCGTATTAATTAGCCAATTGCGTCCTTCCGCTCTGAAGACGTCTGTTCTAGCGTGGTGCACCCACAGCCCTGACACCAAGCTGCCTGCAGTCCTGCTCTGGGCTCTGTGGATTTTCTGGACAAGACCCTGTCATGCTTTCAAACAGCTTTCACATGCAAGTAAAATTTTCCTTTCTCGTAATAATTGGCTAATTGGCTTCCTTCAATGAGAACGTCCTGTTGTAAGGACTTGTGCAGAGAGCCGGCTCCGAGCCCGGTCTGTTGTGCAGTATGGCTCCGCCTGGTATTTGATGTGGCGCTGCAGACAGGAACCTAGCAGGCCAATCTCCCTGTTAATCCTCGCCATGCCTTCGGCTGCCACAGGCCTGCTTCCTGTCCCATTGGATTGACGGACGGGGTGTCCGATAGACGGAGGGAGAGAGGATGGGAGGATGACTGGAGGTGTATTGTCCGGGGGAACACTTGGCCTGTCTTCGGGGGCCGTTAGCACGCGTCGCCGGAGGGAGGGAGGAAGAGAGGATGTGTTGGATGGAGGACAAAGAGCTCTCACTCCCCTCAGGCCCCCGAAACACAGCAGGAGTAGGAGGGAGGGAGGCTCTGCTTGATTAAGCACCAGTTTAAAATGGACCCGTTGAGGAAATATCTTTCCCCTTTTGGGCCTGAGGGTGTGTGTCAGGGGTAATGTCCCCCGCTTAAAAAATGTATTATGTCACCCCCCAGCTTCCAAATGGTTAATGGATGTGTGTGTGTGTGTGGAGTTCACAAGATCCGTCCTCCTCTTAGCCTGGTCTCTCTCTCTCTCCTCGGGCTGGCCATTAGAGATGTGGAGGCCAAGGCAGGGATCAGAGGGGCTCAAACGCTGTGATTGTCCTCCTCTCTCCACCAGGCACAACGTGCCTTTTCTCTGCTGCTACTCACTTCCGTCGCTTTCATTCGGGCAGAGCTGCCTTCGCCAAAAGGCTGCAGATGGTTTGTGAGAGTGAGTGTGTGCGTCAATGCTGTGTGTCTGTATGCTGTGTGACTACGCGTGCCTCACTCTGGATATGCTGTGTGCCTGGGTGCTGTGTGACTGTGCGTGCCTCACTCTGGATATGCTGTGTGCTGTGTGACTGCGCGTGCCTCACCCTGGATATACTGTGTGCAGCGTGACTAACCTGGGAGTAGCTAGGGCAGGCTCAGCCTCATGCATCATGATGCCTGCTTCTTAATGCTGACCTGGGAATGGGATGAGCACGAGTCTGCTGTCCTAAATGCCTAAAGCTGTGAGTAACAAGTCACAGTCAACTGCTATGCATGCTTAATTAGATTTCAGTGTTTTTTTCTGTCTTTTTTTCTGAGGTGTGTTTGCAGACACAGTGAGAGTCCCTCTAGGTTTGCATCCATTTGCAAGGGTTTTACTGGCTATTCTCAATCTAGTTTTGCTTGTAATGTGCACCGTGTATGCTCGACCGCACAATGACATTTGCAGCAAGACCCAAAGCCGTTAATGACTGTGTGTGTGTGTGTGTGTGTGTGTGTGTGTGTGTGTGGGGGGGGGGGGGGGGGGGGGGGGGGGGGGTTGGGGGGTCATGACTGTGTGGCATTGTTCTACTGCTGACTGCAGCAGCTTTTCACCACTGATTGATTTCCAGACGTCGGTGTCCCTCACGGCTGCATCTCGGGACTATGCCATTGTCACCTCCTCCTCTCCCCCCAGGCTGTTATGTATTGGCAAGGGACAGAAGTGTCTTTCTTTGTCTTCTCTTCTCTCCTATTGCATTCTTCTTAATGACCCAGATTTACAGTACAAGAGATTATGCTTATGAAAACAGCACAACAGAATGCATTTAATTTAAAAGCAACGCTTTCTCTCCTGTATATAAAAGCCATGCTGCCTCGCTTTCACCCCCGGCTGTCCTCCGGGACTGTCTTGCACATGAGTGGCTCACTCTGCAAAAACAACGCACATACACCCTGCAACAACGATGCACTCAACACCAACACCCACAGGAATAATGAACCACTCCGAGTAATAATATCCACGCTCCACTCCAGTAAGCAGGTTTATTGTCATGAATCTTGCCCTGGATGCAGCTCTGCAGAGTGGTCACGAGCTGGCACAGCCACAAAGTCATCAAATCAGATTTTAAACCTAACCCTTACCCTAACATGAACCCTAACCTTAACCGCACTGCTAACTAATGCTTAACCCTAAACTTAAATGATGACCCAAAAGGAAATGTTTGTTTTCATGCATTCTTACGTACAATATAGCCAATTTTGACTGCAGCTGGCCCAGTTGGAGGCTCAGTTCTGCCCCCAGGGCAAGATTCCTGACAATAAACATCAACCTGCTTCCAGTAATGTCCCATATGTACAGTACCTCAGTAATAAGCATTAGTCGGGTCTGGTTCCAAACTGCAGCGGGCTGGCTCGCTCTTCTCTGTCTCTGTCTCTCTCCTGTCTCCTCATCGATTCTCTCGTGCACAGGCGCACACACACAGACCTGTTATTACAGCACTGTCTCTGAAAACCTTACTCTGTAATGTTTTCTGGAGCGGTGGAAACTTAGCAGAATAGAATTCCAGACAGATGTGTGGGGTTAGTGAAGAGGGAGGACAGTGGGGTTAAGAGGTGCATCCCCTTGAGTCAATACTTGTTAGAATCACCTTTGGTATCGATTACAGCTGTGAGTTTTTCTGGGTACGTTTCTAAGAGCTTTCCCCACCTGGATTGTACAATATTTGCACATTATTATTAAAAACAATCTTCAAGCTCTGTCAAGTTGGTTGTTGATCATTGCTAGACATCCATTTTCAAGTCTTGCCATAGATTTTCAAGCCGATTTAAGTCAAAATCGCGAAACTTGTGTGTAGGCCAGTGACATAAAATCTCAATTGAATCCTTTTAAAATTCAGGCTCTAACACAACAAAAATGGAAAAAGCCAAGGGGTGTGAATACTTTCTGAAGGCATTGTAGGTGCCAGTATGCCCTAATGGCACAGTGCCATCCGTTTTGTCACCAAAGCCCCATATACTACCCACCACTGTGACCTGTATGCTCTCGTTGGCTGGCCCTCGCTTCATATCCGTCACCAAACCCACTGGCTCCAGGTCATCTATCTATAAGTCGTTGCTAGGTAAAGCCCCGCCTTATCTCAGCTCACTGGTCACCATAGCAACACCCACCCGTAGCACGCGCTCCAGCAGGTATATTTGACTGGTCACCCCCAAAGCCAATTCCTCCTTCGGCCGCCTTTCCTTCCAGTTCTCTGCTGAAATGACTGGAACGAACTGCAAAAATCACTGAAGCTGGAGACTCATATCTCCCTCACTAACTTTAAGCACCAGCTGTCAGAGCAGCTCACAGATCACTGCACCTGTACATAGCCCGTCTGTAAATAGCTCATCCAACTACCTCATCCCCATATTGTTATTTATTTGATTTATTTTGCTCCTTTGCACCCCAGTACCGCTACTTGCACACTCATCTTCTGCACATCTATCACCCTAGTGTTTAATTTGCCATACTGTAATAATTTCGCCACTATGGCCTATTTATTGCCTCACCCCCCTTTTCCAACCTCATTTGCACACATTGTATATAGACTTTCTCTATTGTATTATTGACTGTATGTTTGTTTATTCCATGTGTAACTCTGTGTTGTTGTTTGTGTTGCACTGTTTTGCTTTATTCTTGGCCTGGTCGCAGTTGTAGATGAGAACTTGTTCTCAACTAGCCTACCTGGTTAAATAAAGGTGAAATAAAATAAAAATAAAAAAAAAATAAGGTGTCCAAAGCCAGCTGTTAAAGAAATCCCTCAGCTGTTATCCTCAGGCCTGATGCATGTGTATCAATAACACCAGACTCGGGCAGTGGTCTAACCCAGCAGCTCTGAACTTGTTAGGTCACAGATGTAATACAATGCTCCAGTGTTTCACATGTTTTTTAAAATTGAACCTTTATTTAACTAGGCAATTCAGTTAAGAACACATTCTTGTTTACAATGGCAGTCTAGGAACAGTGGGTTAACTGCCTTGTTCAGGGGGAGAACAATAGATTTTTACCTTGTCAGATCGGGGATTTGATCTTGCAACCTTTTGGTTACTGGCCCAACACTCGAACCACTAGGCTGCCTGCCACCCCACATGGGTAGGCTGGAGAAGCTAAGGGGAGTTGAAAGCCTCTCTCCAGGCCTACAGTACACAGCCCAGTCAGACTTGCCTTAGTACTAACTCAAGCGCTCTAACACGCTGGGTGTGTGTGCAATTGTTGCCTGCGGTTCAACCAGCGCTGTTTTTATTATTTATTTATTTTTGTCCATTTTTCATTTAAAAAAAAAATTTATTCAAAAAAAATGATATATATTCTTTTTACTTTTACCTTTTTTTCTCCCCAATTTCATGGTATCCAATTGGTGACTTCATTGTTCCCTCTGTTTATGCTTTGCTGTAAAGATTTTTAATACCGTCGTGACGTCCAACTGAACTACAGTACCATCCTCTCTCCAAAGTCCACACACACACATACAGACCAGTGTTTCCCCTATATTAATTTGGCAGTGGCGGGCCGCCGCTGCTAAATTGAGTCCGCCGCTCCCAAAAATATAATGTGAAAAAAAGAGTTTGAAATAGATTTGTTATATAATTTTCGGGTATGGTAAAACATTTTCAGTGTAAACTTAAATGACTAAAACCAGATAAAAGTATGTCGAAAAGATAATATACACTACCGTTCAAAAGCATTTTTTGTCCATTAAAATAACATCAAATTGATCGGAAATACAGTGTAGACATTGTTAATGTTGTAAATTGTATTGTAGCTGGAAACTATTGTAGCTGGAAACGGCAGATTTTTCATGGAATATCAAATCAAATTTTATTTGTCACATACACATGGTTAGCAGATGTTAATGCGAGTGTAGCGAAATGCTTGTGCTTCTAGTTCCGACCATGCAGTAATATCTAACAAGTAATTTAACAATTTCACAACAACTACCTTATACACACAAGTGTAAAGGAATGAATAAAAATATGTACATAAAATATATATATGGATGAGCGATGGCCGAACGGTACAGGCAAGATGCAGTAGATGGTATGGAGTACGGTATATACATTTGAGATGAGTAATGTAGGGTATGTAAACATTATATAAAGTGGCATAGTTTAAAGTGACTAGTGATACATTTATTACATCCAATTTTTTATTATTAAAGTGGCTAGAGATTTGAGTCAGTATGTTGGCAGCAGCCACTCAATGTTAGTGATGGCTGTTTAACAGTCTGATGGCCTTGAGATAGAAGCTGTTTTTCAGTCTCTCGGTCCCCGCTTTGATGTACCTGTACTGACCTCGCCTTCTGGATGATAGCGGGGTGAACAGGCAGTGGCTCGGGTGGTTGTTGTCCTTGATGATCTTTTTGGCCTTCCTGTGACATCGGGTGGTGTAGGTGTTCTGGAGGGCAGGTAGTTTGCTCCCGATGATGTGTTGTGCAGACCTCACTACCCTCTGGAGAGCCTTAAGGTTATGGGCGGAGCAGTTGTCGTACCAGGCGGTGATACAGCCCGACAGGATGCTCTCGATTGTGCATCTCTAAAAGTTTTTGAGTGTTTTTGGTGACAAGCCAAATTTCTTCAGCCTCCTGAGGTTGAAGAGGCGCTGCTGCGCCTTCTTCACCACGCTGTCTGTGTGAGTGGACCATTTCAGTTTGCCCGTGATGTGTATGCCGAGGAACTTAAAACTTTCCACCTTCTCCACTACTCTCCATCGATGTGGATAGGGGGGTGCACCCTCTGCTGTTTCCTGAAGTCCACGATCATCTCCTTTGTTTTGTTGATGTTGAGTGTGAGGTTATTTTCCTGACACCACACTCCAAGGGCCCTCACCTCCTCCCTGTAGGCCGTCTCGTCGTTGCTGGTAATCAAGCCTACCACTGTAGTGTCGTCTGCAAACTTGATGATTGAGTTGGAGGCGTGCATGACCACGCAGTCATGGGTGAACAGGGAGTACAGGAGAGGGCTGAGAAAGCACCCTTGTGGGGCCCCAGTGTTGAGGATCAGCGGGATGGAGATGTTGTTTCCTACCCTCACCACCTGGGGTCGGCCCGTCGGGAAGTCCAGGACACAGTTGCACAGGGCGGGGTCGAGACCCAGGGTCTCGAGCTTAATGGCGAGTTTGGAGGGTACTATGGTGTTAAATGCTGAGCTGTAGTCGATGAACAGCATCTACATAGGCATACAGAGGCCCATTATCAGCAACCATCACTCCTGTGTTCCAATGGCACATTGTGTTAGCTAATCCAAGTTTATCATTTTAAAAGGTTAATTGGTCATTTTAAAACGCTTTTGCAATTATGTTAGCACGGTTGAAAACTTTTGTTCTGATTAAAGAAGCAATAAAACTGGCCTTCTTTAGACTAGTTGAGTATCTGGAACATCAGCATTTGTGTGTTTGATTACAGGCTCAAAATGGCCAGAAACAAAGGACTTTCTTCTGAAACCAGTCAGTCTATTCTTGTTCTGAGAAATGAAGGCTATTCCATGGTAGAAAGTGCCAAGAAACTGAAGATCTCGTACAACGCGGTGTACTACTTCCTTCACAGAACAGCGCAAACTGTCTCTAACCAGAATAGAAAGAGGAGTGGGAGGCCCCGGTGCAAAACTGAGCAAGAGGACAAGCACATTAGCGTGTCTAGTTTGCGAAACAGACGCCTCGACTGGCAGCTTCATTAAACAGTACCTGCAAAACACCAGTCTCGACGTCAACAGTGAAGAGGCAACTCCGGGATGCTGGCCTTCAAGGGAGAGTTCCTCTGTCCAGTGTCTGTGTTCTTTTGCCCATCTTAATCTTTTATTTTTATTTGCCAGTCTGAGATATGGCCTTTATTTTGCTACTCTGCCTAGAAGGCAGGAGTTTCCTCTTCAATGTTGAAAAATGTGCTTTTCTTTCAAAAACAAAGACATTTCTAAGTGACCCCAAACTTTTGAACAGTAGTGTATATATATTTTTTTTTTACCGCAATTTCATGGTATCCAATTGGTAGTTGCAATCTTGTTTCATCGCTGCAATTCCCGTACAGACTCTGGAGAGGCAAAGATCAAGAGCCATGCATCCTCTGAAACACAACTGCTTCTTGACACAATGCCTGCTTAACCAGGCCCACCAATGTGTTGGAAGAAACACCGTACACCTGGTGACCGTGTAAGTCTGCAATGCCTACCACAGGAGTTGCTAGAGTGCGATGGGACAAGGACATCCCTGCTGGCCAAACCCTCCCCTAACCCAGATGACGCTGGTCCAATTGTGCACCGCCCCATGGGTGGTGGACTCTAACCAGGATCTCTGGTGGCACAGCTTCAACTGTGAGGCAGTGCGTAAGACCACTTCGCCACTCGGGAGGCCTTAGCTATAATTTTTAATAAGGTCATCTTTGCGAACTAACAAACGACAATAATAAAATGAATTGGGCCCCCATTGATTTTGTTACTATATTTGAGTCACTCAGATGGAATAAGAACACTGCATAAGCCATTGCTAAATGTGTACAACTGCAGGAAATGTGCTTTAAATCAGTAAGTCTTCGCTCAGCCCCATCGGAAAATATGTAGAAATTCAGGAAATTTACTTCAATACCAATTTTTTTTTCTCTCTCTCTCAGGCCCATGACAAAATATGTAGAATGGCAAGGAAACTAGCTTTAAAACGGTGCACATTTCTGTCTTCCCAAATTTGGCCTGTGGGGCCAAGAAGAGGGCCTCTAAAATGACCACACCATTGGCTTCGTCAACTACCAAGCCACTGCTGAGATAAATCCTTGGGGAGACACTGTACACACATACACATTCCCTCATAATTGAGCTCTGTGTGCCTCGGCACAATGCTGCTGTTCACTCCATTTAGTGGCTATTGGGTAGTCAACAGCTCGAGGCTCATTCCCAACAGGCAGCGCACAGACTACCGTCTGATGTAGAGATACGCCACAAATGCCAAGTTCACTGAATATCTCTGGTGAATATCTTCTGTGGCATCTCCTCGTTGTCGTCTCCCGTTCAGTGTTTTTCTTGTTTTGGCCTCATTAATGTGACCGGAATATGTTTTTCGTATAAACGTCTTACATAATGTTCTACAATGCAATATAAATGCCCTCCAACCTCCCAACCCTCTCTCCATGCTCTGATATCACTAACTATGTCCACCCTAAAACATGCACCGTAACTGTCACCAACCCCCAACACCTGGGTGTTTCAATGGTGTGGTCAGTCTCTCCAAGACGTGAGTGAATGACCTACAGTACAATGTTGTTTCGTAAAGGTTTTGATATGGGTCACTGTGTTATGCCTATGGTTCCGGGGGTCCCTGTACGCTACAGACAGACAGTCTCTCCCCTGTGTCTCGGGAACCCCTGTGACGTCCCCTCTCTCCCTCTCAGTCTCGGGAGCAGTCTGATGATGAGCAGTCAGAGGACTCTGTGAAGTTCAGACGGCTCCACAAGCTGGTCAACTCTACCCGCCGCGTCAGGAAGAAACTCATCAAGGTGGAAGAGGGGAAGAGACCCATCTCCGAAGGTACAGCCCGTGTCCGTACTAACCCAAACAGTGTACTGTATACTGTGTATTTAGAATGCCGTTACACTGTTACTATGTGAATGGGTCAGAACTGGTTTTGCTCTATTGGACATTGCTCTCTCTAATGGATAATTGGTTTGATGTTTTTCTCCTCCCTGTAGATTCTTTGAGACTGGAGGTGTCTTCTACCTGTGAGGACAACGCAGCCCTGTACACAGGGGTCCTGAAGAAGTCCAACCTGCCCCAGGATGCTTCCCTGTCCTCCCTGACCCAGGACCAGCTCTCTCTGGACGGGGACACAGACAGCCTGACCACCTCCCCTTCCTCCAGCAGCCTGGACACCACCTGGTCCGGACACAAGCTGGTCAAGACCTTTTCTAAGTCCAGCAGCACCCACGGCCTCATCCGACCCCCCAGGAGAGTCCCTGCTGGGTCTGGGCGTCTGGGGGCCGTCGGGGTGGAAGGTAGTGGATCCTCCTTCTCGGAGCTGGACGGCTGTGGAGCCGAGGAAGAAGAGAAGGTGTCGTGCTCCATGACGGAGGGCGAGATGAGGAAAGCCATGACCTCTCTCTCCCACGGGGTAAGTAACGACACACTCTATGGCTTCTACGGCCTCACCCGGCCACGCCCCAGACCACACCCCCAGCCCCGCCTCCTTGTTGCCCTCGACAACGTCTCCCAGAGTAGCCCCAAACCCACCCGTCACCATGCCAACTGGCTCAGGAAGCCCGACCCCAATTACGCCTACTCCACCAAACACCTGCTCTACCAGCGCTCCCGGAACTATGCCAAACCACCTGGGGCGCCCCCCTCCTGTTCCTCCCCCTCGCCTCCTGCCCGCTGTGACCTGGCCAAGGCTAAGAGTGGTACGCTGGGTGGAGGGGGGTGTGGGGGCTGGGCGTTCCCCCCACGCAGGCTCCGCGGCCGGGCGGCAGTGAGCGAGCTGAACATCACATACGTGGTAGAGCGCAGCCTCTACGGCCACCTCAACTGGGCCCAGCTGGTCCGACCCGTCACCCTCAGCCGCGCAGAGCACCGCTGCCTATTGGAGGAGGACAGGGAGGCGGACAGGAAGTGGGCGGCCAGCGTTGACCGCTGCACCAAGCGTGTGCTCTTACGCATCCAGCAGAAGTCTGTGAGTTCTACCGTACAGTGGGGTGGGGATGGGCTACACGCCACCCCCACCTGGCCAGGAGGACCAAGGCTAGCTTCAAGGCTGCACAATAACCCTCCGTTTTAGATACAGCCACAGGGCTGATAATGTTCCTGTCTCCTCTACTTTAATCCACATGGACCTTGAATATTTAGAAAGGTTAGTTTAACAGAGACCTCCATAGAGAACCAGAACATTCCACAACCTTTAGATACGAAAGCCCTTGGGATTGTAGTTCATTTTCATGTGATAAGAAATAGTCATGGGATGTGCCCGTTCTGACTCAGGACGTGAACAGTGGGTACCAGTGTGACAGTAGAGGTAACTGCCGTTTAGAAATGTCACCCAGCCCAAACCCTAGAGGGAGTCTCCTGAGTCAGAGTGGACTAGGCAGAGACACAGCTTTGATAGGTCATTGCTCAGGAGCTGACAGACACACACACACACACATTCTCTTTCCTCTCTTCTTTTTAACTTTCTCCCCTCCCTTGTTTCTCTTCCTTTGTATCTCTGTACTCAGTAGAAGGGGGACAAAGTATATATTTTCCGGCTCAGTGAGAAATAAAAGGAGAAAGAGAAATCTGGGACAGTGACAGTGGCCATAAGCCCAGCTAAATGATCAGGGCTGGCAAGGCCAAACACGCCTCCACACATCATTGAGAGAGGTGGTGTGATAAGGTGTAGTCAGTGTGCGAAAGTTCAATCCCAAGTCAATAACAAAACTAGCATGGACGTTTTTAGTGGTTATGGTAGGAATCTATTTAGATCGACACAGGGGAAGCTTAACAGAGCTATTCTGCAGCCTTGAAGAAGCCCGAATCCTTGCTTTCACTTGTCAATCATTGGACGTGGTTCTTCATCCATAGATGCATGGCCATTCCATTCAATATGTCCAACAACATCACCTCATCTCCAGTCTTCTTTTTGGACGCCTTCTCAATCGCTTCTCTTCACAAAACTATGGATTCCTGTGAAGTCCAGAGAGTGGAACTGCGGACATGGACACGATAGAAAGCAAATGGTCTCAAAGCTAATTCAGTGATAAGATGGCCAATCTCTCTCCTCAACGGTAACTCCCTGCTACCCTCATGACTGGTCCTATTGAAACGCTCCCTATCAAATGGAGAGATATGATAGATAGGCAAAGCCCCTTACATATTCCTCAGTCGGATACACTATACTCTCTGTGAGAACGTACTTACCTCAACCTCCCCTCTCTATAATCTAATCCAGTGTAAAAGTATTCATATCTCTATACAATGTGTGTGTTTCCAGAGACTTAATCCAGTAACCGTCCTTTCGTAATTAAACACAAGGGAAAGGTTGGGTTGGGCCATAGTCTATACGCTCTATATGACATTCATAAAGCACAATGGAATAATTCAGCGTGACCACATCTAACCAAATGATTTCATTTAATTTCACTCTATGCTAGCTCCCCATGGCTTTAGGTTTAAAGTAACATACACTTGCAGAATAACAGTGACTCCAAAATCCCCATGCGGATGATCTAACACAGATGGTCACCCAATTAACTAACGTATATAATAAAGATAAATATATATATGAGTTTCACGTCTGTTGCCTGTCCCATATGAGGTCATACCACGACATACATATATAGACGGCTGGAAAGGCTCACTCAGCAAGACCATATATAACATACAGCCATGAATCAACCTGCTGCCATTGTGACTCCGCCAAGCATGAATCATTGTGATTTGACTCTTACTGGGCACTCTTATGGGAGTTGATGTCATTTGAATAGATTCTAATTGATTCTAACTCCCACTCTCGCTCTAAATATTTATTCCCTCTCTCTCTCTCTCTCTCTCTCTCTCTCTCTCTCTCTCTCTCTCTCTCTCTCTCTCTCTCTCTCTCTCTCTCTCTCTCTCTCTCTCTCTCTCTCTCTCTCTCTCTCTCTCTCTCTCTCTCTCTCTCTCTCTCTCTCTCTCTCTCTCTCTCTCTCTCTCTCTCTCTCTCTCTCTCTCTCTCTCTCTCACAGAGGACGTGTAGTTTCGGAGGGTTTGACCTGTCCAACAGGTCACTCCATGTGGTCAGCGCAGGCTCAGAGCCCAATGTAAGTGCTAACAGGTTACTGATGACTCAGGGCTGAGGGGGCGCAATGCTTAGAGAAGGGAACTCAAACACTGAATGAACTATTTTGTTATTTCTCTCTCTTTCTCTCCTCCTTTTTTTTCCTGTCTCTGTGTTTTCGCTCTCCCTCCCTCCCTCTATCTCTCAGAGTAAGTATCCAGAGGCTATATACCGGGAGGTAGTCAAGTCTCCCGCGACATCTCGTATCTCTCTGGGGAAGAAGGTCAAGTCTGTAAAAGAGACCATGAGGAAACGCATGTCCAAGAAGTACAGCAGCTCACTGTCTGAACAGGTACACACACACACACACACACACACACACACACACACACACACACACACACACACACACACACACACACACACACTAAGATCCCAACTTTCAAGAGGCTTGATCCGAGATCCTGTTATTCATAGTCATTCTGGGCTTTACATATGTGTGTGGGTGGACGTGTTTGTGTTGGTTACAAACTAAATACCCAGCTCTCTCACACACAAACAGACACACACACACACACACACACACACACAGCTGGGACTATCTTGGAGCTGTCCACATTCTGGTCTCAGCTCTCTCAGGCCCAGGACAGGACTCGGGGTGTAGGGTGGGGTGTGTATGGAAGTGGCTGAGCTCATCCAGGGAGACAAGCCTCACGCATGCCAGCGCTCTGAGACAAGGGGCCTTTGGCTCTGGGACTGTGTGTGCGTGTGCATGCGCATGTGTATGTGTGTGTGGCTCATTCGTATCACATGAGCATTCACATTCAAACAATGGACAACTACAGTATTGGTTTTGGCCTGGTATCTAGGCTGTCAGAGGGTACAGTACTGTCAAAGCCTAGGGAGTGCCACATCCTTAGACCGCGCGCTGCAAACCAGTTCCCTCAGAGATGAATAGCAGAGATAGTTGGAACGTCCATGCAGTGACCCAGAAAAAGGTTGGGTTAGTTATGAATATGTTGCTTGGAAAGAGCAGGCAGGAGACTAAATGACCTCCAACTTCACTCGAAAGACTATTTTACATGCCACGCTGCCATCTAGTGGCTGTGATGAATTACCCTTCAGTATAGCTGCTGTCATGTGTATGATACTGTGAGCGCTACCTATCACTGATACTGGCATCTGTGTCTCTGTCTCTTAATCTCTCCATCTCTTTCTCGATCTCTCTCTCTCCCCTCTCCTCTTCGCTTCTACCTTTCTGCCCCAACCTCCCCATTCCATACCTCTCCTACCCCCCCGCCTTCATCTGTACCCTTCCTCCCCCTCTCTTCGCCTTCCTCCCTCCCTCCAGTCGAGCGCAGATGGTGCTCCCAGCTCCCCCCAGTCCCCCCAGCCAGACACAGATTCTCTGGAGAAACCCAAACTCAAGGCTGGAGGATCAGTGGAGAGCCTCCGGAGCTCCCTCAGCGGACAGAGCTCCATGAGTAAGTAGTGTGTGTGTGTGTGTGTGTGTGTGTGTGTGTGTGTGTGTGTGTGTGTGTGTGTGTGTGTGTGTGTGTGTGTGTGTGTGTGTGTGTGTGTGTGTGTGTGTGTGTGTGTGTGTGTGTGTGTGTGTGTGTGTGTGTGTGTGTGTGTGTGTGTGTGTGTGTGTGTGTGTGTGTCTCCCGGGTGGCGCAGTGGTCTAGGGCACTGCATCGCAGTGCTAGCTGCGCCACCAGAGTCTCTGGGTTCGCGCCCAGGCTGGGCTGGGTTCGTGCCCAGGCTCTGTCGCAGCCGGCCGCAACCGGGAGGTCCGTGGGGCGACGCACAATTGGCATAGCGTCGTTAGGGAGGGTTTGGCCGGTAGGGATATCCTTGTCTCAGTATGTAAAATGTTTAAAAAAAAAATGTAATAAAAAATGTATGCACTCTACTGTAAGTTGCTCTGGATAAGAGCGTCTGCTAAATGACTAAAATGTAAAATGTAAGTGTGTGTATGTGTGTGTGTGTGTGTGTGTGTGTGTGTGTGTGTGAGAAATAAGTGCACAAACACAAACACACTCTAAGTGCACGACACAATGGGGCATTGTCATCACATCTCCCGGGCAACATTCACTCAATCTTCTTATCTACACAGATAATCCCGAAGTGATTTAATCCATAAATACCCTTTATCAAGCCTGCCGTGTCAGTTAGAATACATTACATCATCATTGTTATGAGCTTGTCTCCTATCATTCCAGCTCTCTCACGGTCACACCCATTCCCATTGGAGGGTTTAGAGATGCCACGTGAGATCATGTGGTCCTATCTGATGAGAGTGTCTTCTCACGTTAGTGACTGATCATGATCTGAGCACGGCATGTGTTCAGACAGAGCACCAACAACTCTTCTATCTGTCTCTCATGTGTTGATGTTAGAGTTAGACTGAGGGCTGTGAAGGCTGGGTTGATGTTTGTTAAACATATATCCATACCAGTCAAACGTTTGGACACACCTAGTCATTCAAGGTTTTTTCTTTATTTTTTACTATTTTCTACATTGGAGAATAATAGTGAAGACATCAA
The DNA here is from genome assembly GCF_016432855.1 of Salvelinus namaycush. Taxonomy (NCBI): domain Eukaryota; kingdom Metazoa; phylum Chordata; class Actinopteri; order Salmoniformes; family Salmonidae; genus Salvelinus; species Salvelinus namaycush. The sequence continues at coordinate 1,608,407 of NC_052335.1, read as the reverse complement.
AACTATGAAATAACACATAAGGAATCATGTAATTACCAAAAAAGTGTTAAACAAATCAAAATATTTTTTCGATTTTTTCCGATTCTTCTAAGTAGCCACCCTTTGCCTTGTTGACAGCTTTGCACACTCTTTTGGCATTCTCTCAACCAGCTTCTCTCAACCAGCTTCATGTGGTAGTCACCTGGAATGCATTTCAATTAACAGGTGTGCCTTCTTAAAAGTGAATTGTGGAATTTCTTTCCTTCTTAATGCGTTTGAGACAATCAGTTGAGTTGTGACAAGGTAGGGGTGGTATACAGAAGATAGCCCTATTTGGTAAAAGACCAAGTCCATATAATGGCAAGAACAGCTCAAATAAGCAAAGCGAAATGACAGTCCATCATTACTTTAAGACATGAAGGTCAGTCAATCCTCAACATTTTAAGAACTTTGAAAGTTTCTTCAAGTGCAGTTGCAAAAACCATCAAGCGCTATGATGAAACTGGCTCTCATGAGGACCGCCACATGAAAGGAATAACCAGAGTTACCTCTGCTGCAGAGGATAATTTCATTAGAGTTACCAGCCTTAGAAATTGCAGCCCAAATAAATGCTTCACAGAGTTCAAGTGACAGACACATCTCAACATCAACTGTTCAAAGGAGACTGCATGAATCAGGCCTTCATGGTCGAATTGCTGCAAAGACACCACTACTAAAGGACACCAATAAGAAGAAGAGACTTGTTTGGGCCAAGAAACACGAGCAATGGTTATGAGACCAGTGGAAATCTGTCCTTTGGTCTGATGAGTCCAAATTTGAGATTTTTGGTTCCAACAGCCATGTCTTTGTGAGACGCAGAGTAGGTGAACGGATGATCTCCACATGTGTGGTTCCCACCGTGAAGCATGGAGGAGAAGGTGCGCTGGTGTGGGGGTGCTTTGCTGGTGACACTGTCAGTGATTTACAGTTGAAGTCGGAAGTTTACATACACTTAGGTTGGAGTCATTAAAACTAGTTTTTCAACCACTCCACACATTTCTTGTTAACAAACTATAGTTTTGGCAAGTCGGTTAGGACATCTACTTTGTGCAGTACACAAGTAATTTTTCCAACAATTGTTTACAGACAGATTATTGCACTTATAATTCACTGTATCACAATTCCAGTGGGTCAGAAGTTTACATACACTAAGTTGACTGTGCCTTTAAACAGCTTGGAAAATTCCAGAAAATGATGTCATGGCTTGTCATGTCATGATGTCACATGATGTCATGTCAAACTCAGTGCCTCTTTTGCTTGACGTCATGTGAAAATCAAAAGAAATCAGCTAAGACCCAGAAAAAAAAATTATAGGCCTCCACAATTCTGGTACATCCTTGGGAGCAATTTCCAAATGCCTGAAGGTACCACGTTCATCTGTACAAACAATAGTACGCAAGTATAAACACCATGGGACCATGCAGCCGTCATACCGCTCAGGAAGGAGACACGTTCTGTCTCCTAGAGATGAACGTACTTTGGTGCGAAAAATGTAAATCAATCCTAGAACAACAGAAAAGGACCTTGTGAAGATGCTGGAGGAAACAGGTACAAAAGTATCTACATCCACAGTAAAATGAGTCCTATATCGACATAACCTGAAAGGCCCTCCGCAAGGAAGAAGCCACTGCTCCAAAACCGCCATAAAAAAGCCAGACTACGGTTTGCAACTGCACATGGGGACAAGGATCGTACTTTTTGGAGAAATGTGCTCTGGTCTGATGAAACAAAAATATAACTGTTTGGCCATAATGACAATCATTATGTTAGGAGGAAAAAGGGTGAGGCTTGCAAGCCGAAGAACACCATCCCAACTGTGAAGCACGGGGGTGGCAGCATCATGTTGTGGCGGTGCTTTGCTGCAGGAGGGACGGGTGCACTTCACAAAATAGATGGCATCATGAGGCAGGACAATTATGTGGATATATTGAAGCAACATCTCAAGACATCAGTCAGGAAGTGAAAGTTTGTTCAGAAATGGGTCTTCCAAATGTACAATGACCCCAAGCATACTTCCAAAGTTGGGGCAAAATGGCTTAAGGACAACAAAGTCAAGGTATTGGAGTGGCCATCAGAAAGCCCTGACCTTAATCCTATAGAAAATGTGTGGGCAGAACTGAAAAAGCGTGTGCGAGCAAGGAGGCCTACAATCCTGACCCAGTTACACCAGCTGTCAGGAGGAATGAGCCAAAAATTCACCCAACTTATTGTGGGAATCTTGTGGAAGGCTACCCGTAACGTTGACCAAAGTTAAACAATTTAAAGGCAATGCTACCAAATACTAATTGAGTGTTTGTAAACTTCTGACCCACTGGGAATGTGATGAAAGAAATAAAAGCTGAAATAAATCATTCTTTCTACTATTATTTTGACATTTCACATTCTTAAACTAAAGTGGTGATCCTTACTGACCTAAGACAGGGAATTTTTACTTGGATTAAATGTCAGGAATTGTGATAAACATAGTTGAAATGTATTTGGCTAAGGTGTATGTAAACTTCCGACTTCAACTGTGTTTGGAATTCAAAGCACACTTAACCAGCATGGCTACCACAGCATTCTGCAGCTATACGTCATCCCATCTGGTTTGCGTTTTTTAAATTGATTTATTCACCTTTACATTTTAGTCATTTAGCAGACGCTCTTATCCAGAGCGACTTACAGTAGAGTGCATACATTTTATTACATTTTTACATACTGAGACAAGGATATCCCTACCGGCCAAACCCTCCCTAACCCGGACGACGCTATGCCAATTGTGCGTCGCCCCACGGACCTCCCGGTTGCAGCCGGCTGCGACAGAGCCTGGGCGCGAACCCAGCCCAGCCTGGGCGCGAACCCAGAGACTCTGGTGGCGCAGCTAGCACTGCGATGCAGTGCCCTAGACCACTGCGCCACCCGGGAGGTGGGTCTATTTAACTAGGTAAGCCAGTTGAGAACAAGTTCTCATTTACAACTGCGACCTGGCCAAGATAAAGCAAAGCAGTGCGACACAAACAAGAAGACAGAGTTACACATAAACAAACGTACAGTCAATAACACAATAGAAAAGAAAAATAGAAAAATCTATGTACAGTGTGTGCAAATGTAGAAGAGTAGGGAGGTAGGCAATAAATAGGCCATAGAGGCGAAATAATTACAATGTAGCATTAATACTGGAGTGATAGATGTGCAGATGATGATGTGCAAGTAGAGATACTGGAGTGCAGAAGAGCAAGAGGGTAAGTAAAGTATGGGGATGAGGAAGTTGGGTGTGCTATTTACAGATTGGCTGTGTACAGGTACAGCGATGCTCTGACAGCTGATGCTTAAAGTTAGAGAGGGAGATATAAGACTCCAGCTTCAGAGATTTTTGCAATTCGTTCCAGTCATTGGCAGCAGAGAACTGGAAGGAAATGCGGCCAAAGGAAGTGTTGGCTTTGGGGATGACCAGTGAAATATATGCGTGCTACGGGTGGGTGTTGCTATGGTGACCATTGAGCTGAGATAAAGCGGGGCTTTACCTAGCAAAGACTTATAGATGACCTGGAGCCAGTGGGTTTGGTGACGGATATGAAGCGAGGGCCAGCCAACGAGAGCATACAGGTCGCAGTGGTGGGTAGTATATGGGGCTTTGGTGACAAAACGGATGGCACTGTGATAGACTACATCCAGTTTGCTGAGTAGAGTGTTGGGGGCTATTTTGTAAATGACATCGCCGAAGTCTTGGATTGGTAGGATAGTCAGTTTTACGAGGTTAAAACATATACGAAATATATACAAAGAAAATAACGATATATACTAGGGATGGGACAAGACATTCAAAACAGACATCCCACTGCTATGCCGTCTTGGAATTTGGATAGTTTAGTGGTACTATCATTTGTTTTTCAACTGGACAATGTCCCAAAACACACCTCCAGGCTGTGTAAGGGCTATTTGACCAAGAAGGAGAGTGATGAGTGCTGCATGAGATGACCTGGCCTCCACAACCACCCGACCTCAACCCAATTGAGATGGTTTGGGATGAGTTGGACCGCAGAGTGAAGGAAAAGCAGCCAACAAGTGCTCAGCATATGTGGGAACTCCATCAAGACTGTTGTAAAAGCATTCCTCATGAAGCTGGTTGAGAGAATGCCAAGAGTGTGCAAAGCTTCAACAAGGCAATGTGTGGCTACTTTGAAGAATTAAAATATATTTTGATTTATTTTAACACTTTTTTGGTTACTACATGATTCCATATGTGTTATTTCATATTTCATAGTGTTGTACAATGTAGAAAATAGTAAAAAATAAAGAAAAACCCTTGAATGAGTAGGTGTGTCCAAACTTTTGACTGGAACTGTATATATGTTTTAGTGTCACATAAACCAGACAGATGCAGTGAAATGTGTTGTACGGCGCCCCTAGAGCAAATTAGGGCTAAGTGCCTTATTCAAGGACATCGATATATTTTTCACCTTGTCGGCTCGGGTATTTGCACCAGCGACCTTTTGCTTACTGTCCCAACTCTCTAACCGCTAGGCTACCTGCCACCCTCTTGTAAGTTTGATAGTGAGAGAGAGTCTGTCCCTTGTTGACTGGTATTGGCCTGGGCCCATAAGGTCAGAGGGTCTAAGACACATGCTAGTGATTAGATAGGAAGGCTTTGCTCTCTGGTTCCCACACTTACCATCACAAGTCAGCTATACACAGAGACGTCTATGGGGAGACAGCATCGCGCTGTATACCCACTGGTTTCAAGTGATGCGTTTTGGCTGTTCATTTTCAATTATAAAGCTGTTATTAATCGGTATTCACACACTCACTCAGGCTTTGTACGAATAGAAGTACATTTTATCCAACTCTCTCGTTTAAAATAAATAGAAGCTCAGTTAGTTGCAATACACTCTCAAATCACATGAGTATTGAATCGCTCTACAGTATGTGGAGGATATGATATGTGTGTCTGTGTGTATCCAGGTGGTCAGACGGTCAGCACCACAGACTCGTCAGCCAGTAACAGAGAGAGTGTCAAGTCTGAGGATGGAGACGACGAGGAGCCTCCCTACAGAGGGCCCTTCTGTGGCAGAGCACGAGTACACGCTGACTTCACCCCTAGCCCCTACGATTCAGATTCCCTCAAACTAAAGGTAAGTCACACACACAGTCTTACGCACTAATGATTCGTCTAGATCGAGTGGCTTTAGATTTGTGCTAAACATATCCTGTATATGTTGTGTTCCAGAGAGGGGATGTGATTGACATCATCAGTAAGCCCCCCATGGGGACGTGGATGGGTCTGCTCAACAACAAGGTGGGCACCTTTAAGTTCATCTACGTGGACGTGCTGAGTGAGGAGGAGGAGAAGCCCAAGAGACCCGTCAGAAGGAAGAGGAAGGGCAGACCTCCCAAACCCACCTCTGTAGAGGAGCTGCTCGAACGCATCAACCTCAAGGTGCGCACACTGGACACACACATCTTTGCACATGCCAGGCGAGCACACGCACTCTCAACTCTCCCTCGCACACGCACACACAACTCCACACAAATCTCACACACCAATGCTAAGATTTTCTGGACAAGGTAACAGTAGTCCTACAACTTCCCTCCTACAGTCCGGTTCATATCCCAGCCATCTAGAAACCAGCCAGCCTAGCTCAGCCTCCTCAGGGAGAGAGCACTGTAGGTGGGCTGTTTCTGGGTAAGCCCAGCCTGATGGAGCGCTGACTAAACAGATTACAGACCAGGCTATGTCCAAGGGCTCTCTACTCAAGGGCATAAGTAACATAATGGTGCATTATCATTGCCTGGGCAGAGCGAAACTATATTACAGGCTCCGAGACCTCCCATACGTGCTACTATTCGACTGTACAGTACATGTGCATCAAGGTGCGCATGTCATCTCTTTCATCACATACGTAGTTGTGACTTAGGGAGAGGGAGAGCAGACTAAACAAACGTTCCCCTAACCCCGCCATTAAATGTGGACCATGTAAAGACATTATACCGAGACTGTGTTACACCTTGTTCTGGGTCTGTTTCAAGTCACTCTCGGGATAAATTATTGTTTTTGTCAAGGATTTATTTGAAAGAAGTACTAGGGCAAATTCGGGATTTCTCAGTCCAGATCTGGTTAGCATTAGGGAGTTCAGTTCGGATATTTACTCCGTAAGTTCTACGTAAGATAGACCTCATTCTTCTCAGGGCGTTCCTAAAAGCACAATGACAAAGTGGAGTTTGCGTCGAAGCAGCCATCTACTCTCAATCTTTTGAATCTTACATTTCGAACAAGATTGTAGGGGTATCTTGGAGCAAACGTGTTTTGGCCCCCAAATATGTTAGGTCACATAGAAGACTAAGATCATATGAGAAGGTTCTTGTGGCTGTGTAGAGTAGTGGTATTTGGTTTGGTCTCATCCTTATTTCTACTTATCCTAGCAGAAATAGAGCTAAACTTCACTGTTATGCTAAGGATGGAAGTCTCCATGGTTGCAGTGGTGACATGCAGTCTGTGTGTATTGTACCCTTTTAGATGCGTGGGTTGCTTTAGACTGAACCAGTTTCCACAATCTCCATGTTGAAAGTGGAAACCAATTATGATGGGTTGAAATGTTGATGTTAGCTGTGCCTATCCCCGAAAACAAACAGAGGGGTGTACTGTGATATTTTGAGACTGGGATTCCTGGTGTCCTCCCACTAAGAGATAGCACCACAGGGTGTAATGGCTAGCTTTGTGTTCCTGTTCAATTGTGTGTGTATTCTCCTTGTCGCCTGTGGTGGGAAGGTGTGGTAGATAATCTCCTTCACCTCATCACCTTGTTTCCCACCCTTCCCAACTCTTCCCTCATTGATCCATTTTTTTTTTTAGCTCATAGCTTGTTTTTGCAAGAGGAAAAAGGCCCTTTGTTTCTTTAACTATTGGTCCTATGCCAGTTTAGCAGATAACTTATTATAAAACATTTTTTTTAACAAGGTAGGCTAGTTGAGAACAAGTTCTCATTTACAACTGCGACCTGGCCAAGATAAAGCAAAGCAGTTTGACACATACAACAACACAGAGTTACACATGGAGTAAAACAAACATACAGTCAATAATACAGTACGAAAAAAGTATATATACAGTGTGTGCAAATGAGGTAGGATAAGGGAGGTAAGGCAATAAATAGGCCATAGTGGCGAAGTAATTACAATATAGCAATTAAACACTGGAATGGTAGATGTGCAGAAGATGAGTGTGCAAGTAGAGATACTGGGGTGCAAAGGAGCAAGATAAATAAATAAATACAGTATGGCGATGAGGTAGTTGGATGGGCTATTTACAGATGGGCTATGTACAGGTGCAGTGATCTGTGAGCTGCTCTGACAGCTGGTGCTTAAAGCTAGTGAGGGAGATATGAGTCTCCAGCTTCAGTGATTTTTGCAGTTCGTTCCAGTCACTGGCAGCAGGGAACTGGAAGGATACATGTGTATGACGATCTGATCTGCAATCTGTTCTCTCTTCTCCAGGAGCACATGCCTACCTTCTTGTTTAACGGCTATGAGGACCTGGACACCTTCAAGCTGTTGGAGGAGGAGGATCTAGATGAGCTCAACATCAGAGACCCTCAACACAGAGCTGTGTTGCTCACCGCCGTGGAGCTACTGCAGGAGTATGACAGTGAGTACACACACACACACAACCTCATGTGCGCACACACACAAAACTCACTGCGATACTACATCATTCTGTATGTTTCTGGATGTCTGACTATATTGTCTCTGTGTCGTGTGTGTCTTATAGGCAGCAGTGAACCGGAGCGTAGCGGCCTGTCAGGCTCTCAGGAGAAGCTGCTGTCAGAGGGCCACGGCCTGGTGGGCGACTCGCCACGTGACTCTGGCTGCTACGAAAGCAATGAGAACCTGGAGAATGGTAATGAGTAGCCTAGCCTCTCGCTAATGGGATTAGCCTGGCATTAGCTTGGCGTTAGCCTAGCCTGAGCTTAGCGCTACAGTGACTGTGATTCCTCCTCCACTCTGGGCCAACTCCTCTTCCTCTTCCTCCTCCTCTGCCATGCTTCAGCATTCTCACCTGAACCGCCCGTCATCGCACTCCATTGGACCGAGGCCAGCCAATCAAACCTCTCCGCTCTCTATCCGTTATGTCTGTCTCCTAGCTCCACCCACACCCCCACCCCACTTACCTCCGCCCCACCTAGCTGTGTAGTGTCATAGTAAGGGGAGAGATGCACTCCCCCCCCTCTCTCTTTCTTTCTCTCTCTTTTTCTCTTTGTCACTCCACTCTTTCCACTGCCCTCTCCATCTTCAGGCTCTCTCTGCCTTCACTGCAGAAGCCCTATCCTAAGGGACAAGGACCTAACCCCAAAGCCCAGATCGCTAGTTTACCCTACAATGGGGCCCTATGCATAAAGGGAACAACACCCCACATCTCAAATGCGCAGAACTGCTCTGTCCAACTCGAGCCTAGTGCCCATGTTGCTCTAATCTCACAATGGACAGCGAACCCCTCCTCTTACTCCTCCTCTTTCGCCTCAGGAGGTTGAGTGGTTGCTGGGAGACCAAACCAATCATGACGCCATGAGGGAGTGTTTATTTTGAGAGCTATTACTGTAGAAACTAAGACCTTGTAAATAACTAAGCTTGTAAAGTCACTGCCCAATTATTTGCTGTGTTATGGCTCTGTATCCATTCTCCCAATCCTGGCTCATTCTCTCTTCTCCATGCCATTTCAAGTCACTTGAAAACATTTCTGTAACTTATCTTGTGCTTTGTTTCATAGTGACAATGTTGCACAAAGATCGTACGTGCCTAAACAACCCCAAAAAATATTGGATATAAATATTTTTTAATGATAGTGGATATATAACAAAGCATACATATTATTATCTGATTATGGAAGTGTATTTCAGATTTATATTTGTGAGAACATTTTGTGTGTAGTTAAGACTACTCAAACTCCCCTTTAAAAAGACAGTGTGCGCACTGCATCGCAATGCTTGAGGCTTCACTACAGCCCCAGGTTTGATCCCAGGCTGTGTCACAGCCGGCCGTGACTGACAAACCCATGAGGCGGCGCACATTTGGCCCAGTGTTGTCAGGGTTAGTGGAGGGTTTGGCCTGCCGGGATTTCCTTGTCCCATCGCGCTCTAGCGACTCCTTGTGGCGGGCCGGGCACCTGCAAGCTGGCTTTGGTCGCCAGTTGTACGGAGTTACCTCCGATACATTGGTGCGGATGGCTTCCGGATTAAGCGAGCAGTGTCAAGAAGCAGTGCAGGGTCGTGTTTCAGAGGACGCATGGCTCTCGGTCTTCGCCTCTCCCGAGTCTGTATGGGAGTTGCAGCGATGGGACAAGACTGTAACTACCAATTGGATGTCACGAAATTAGGAAGAAAAAAGTACAAAAATTCAAAGATGACTGTGCTTTGCTTTCCCCCTACTGTTAAATTCTGTGTTTTAGCTTCAATCATAGCTTAAATAATTGACGTCCCACTGGGCACAGACTTTATTTCAACATGTCGTTTTGAGTTGTCAAATAAAGTGAATTCAACGTGAAATCAACAAAAAATGTCACCATGTCATTGGATGTAGGATAAAAGTTAGGGGGGAAAAAAACGAAATTGCCTCACGTTGATTACTTTTTGCAAATCCAATCAGTTTTCCACATTTATTCAAGTCATTACAGCCAGTACAAAAAAAGTATGAATGTATGTACTTGTAAGTCGCTCTGGATAAGAGCGTCTGCTAAATGACTTAAATGTAAATGATTACATTGAATTTCTTTGTTGAAATAACTTGGAAACAACATTGATTCAACCAGTTTTTGCCCAGTGGGTTCTCTCTCTGTTCTGTTCTATGTGTGTGTGTCGTAAACGGATCTGCAATGTGCAATCTGCCACAGTAGAGATTTGAGTTGTGGAATAAACCACTTCTGTGATGGAAGTTACTCCAACCTGCTTGCTTTATTTCATGTCTCTTCCTTCTTTCTTTGTGTCTCACATTTCTCCATCTCAGTCGTTAACACTCTCCATTAGCTGCATAACATTTCAGTGTACATTCTGCATTTTAATAAATGTATTTTACTTTGTCTCTATACGGTCACCCTGCCAAACCAATCTGCACTATTCTGCTTCATACGTTCTCTACTACAGCCATAACTCTCTCTCAACCATCCTCCTACGTACAGTACCAGTCAAAAGCTTTGACACACCTACTCATTTCAGGCTTTTTCTTTATTTTTACTGTTTTCTGCACTGTAGAATAATAGTGTAGACATCAAAACTATGAAATAACACATATGGAATCATGCAGTAACCAAAAAAAAGTGTTAAACAAATCAAAATATATTTTATATTTGAGATTCTTCAAAGCAACAACCCTTTGCCTTGTTGACAGCTTTGCACACTCTTGGCATTCTCTCAACCAGCTTCATGAGGTAGTCACTTGGAATGTATTTCAATTAACAAGTGTGCCTTGTTAAAAGTTAATTTGTGGAATGTCTTCCCTTCTTAATGCGTTTGAGCCAATCAGTTGTGTTGTGACAAGGTAGGGGTGGTATACAGAAGATAGCCCCAAGTCCATATTATGGCAAGAACAACTCAAATAAGCAAAGAGAAACGACAGTCCATCATTACTTTAAGACATGACCATAACATTGTGGCAATAACAAGGAAATTCAAAGTGCCAAAAGTTGGACCTAAAGGAATTTCATACAAAATGTCTTCTCAGCACTGTTTTGTTGAAGATGTAAAACAATTCCAGTCCTCGAAGGGCCTGATTGGTGTCACAGTTTTGCCCCAGCCCCAGCTAACACACCTGCCTCCAATAATCACATAATAATTTATAACCATATCATTTATAACCTTTCTATATTGCCAATAATTTCAAGTGGAAAAACTCAGAAGTGAAATGACAACCCTTATTTAACTAGGCAAGTCAGTTAAGAACAAATTCTTATTTACAATGAAGGCCAAACCCAGACAATGCTGGGCCAATTGTGCGCCGCCCTATGGTACTCCCAATCACGGCCTGTTGTGATACACCCTGGATTTGAACCAGGGTGTCTGTAGTGACAGTGGAAGGAAGCACTTCCACTGCATAAAAATAGTAAAGTATCCTTTGCTGGCTCTAACAGCCACCCAATCAGTTTGCTGACAGTTCTTAGTAAACTGATGGAGATAATTGTGTTTGACCGAATACAATGCTATTTTTCAGAGAACAAGAATTTCAACATGTGTATTGAAAAGGGCACTCAACTTGTACTGCACTGACTCAGATGACTGATGACTGGTTAAAATACATGGATAATAAGATGATAGTTGTAGCTGTATTGTTAGATTTCAGTGCAGCCTTTGATGTTATTGATCATAAATTGTTATTGAAGAAATTCACTTGATATGGCTTTACATCACCTGCCATCACATGGTTGGAGAGTTATTTATCCAATAGAACTCATAATTTAACTAGGTAAGTCAGTTAAGAACAAATTCTTATTTACAATGGCGGTCTACCCGGGAACAGTGGGTTAACTTCTACTTCATCACAATCCCGGATCCGGGAGCACCCCCATCAGTAAAAAAGCTGACTAGCATAGCCTAGCATAGCGTCACAAGTAAATACTAGCATCTAAATGTCATTAAATCACAAGTCCAAGACACCAGATGAAAGATACACATCTTGTGAATCCAGCCATCATTTCTGATTTTTAAAATGTTTTACAGGGAAGACACAATATGTAAATCTATTAGCTAACCACGATAGCGAAAGACACAACTTTTTTTTCCACCATTTTTTTCCTGCATAGGTAGCTATCACAATTTCGACCAAATAAAGATATAAATAGCCACTAACCAAGAAACAACTTCATCAGTTGACAGTCTGATAACATATTTATTGTATAGCATATGTTTTGTTAGAAAAATGTGCATATTTCAGGTATAAATCATAGTTTACCATTGCAGCCACCATCACAACTCTCACCAAAGCAACTAGAATAACTACAGAGACCATCGTGTATTAGCTAATTACTCATCATAAAACATTTCTGAAAAATACACAGCGTACAGCAAATGAAAGACAAAGATCTTGTGAATCCAGCCAATATTTCAGATTTTTTAAGTGTTTTACAGCGAAAACACAATATAGCATTATATTAGCTTACTACAATAGCCAACCACACAACAGCATTGATTCAGGCCAACAATAGCGATAACGAATAAACCAGCAAAAGATATTAATTTTTTCACTAACCTTCTCAAACTTCTTCAGATGACAGTCCTATAACATCATATTACACAATACATATAGAGTTTGTTCGAAAATGTGCATATTTAGCGGCACAAATCGTGGTTATACAATGAGAATAGTAGCCAAGCTGCCAACAATATGTCGGGAGAAATCTTGGGAGAGGCACCTAATCTAATCAGTAACTAATCCTAAACTTGACTAAAAAATACAGGTTGGACAGCAAATGAAAGATACATTAGTTCTTAATGCAATCGCTGTGTTAGATTTTTAAAATTAACGTTACTACGTTAACAACGAATTAACATCATAAATAGTTCTTACTTTTTGATGAGCTCCCATCAGAATCTTGGGCAAGTTGTCCTTTTTCCAAAAGAATCGTTGCTCGGTTGTAGATTGTCACCCTCAACGTTGGAATTAGCAGTAAACATTAGCCATGTGGGCCAGACGTGTCCAAGTCCCTAGAACGCAGCACAAATAAATACCCGAAAATCGCAATATACTGATATAAACTGATATAACTCAGCTTAAAATAACAACATTATGATGTCTTTAACACCTATATCGAATAAAATCAGAGACGGATATATCTAAGGGCTATAACGGGAGCTTTCTAGAAGGCCATCTTGAGGTCTGTCTTGCGTCATGGCGAAGAGAAGAAAGGGAGGACCCCACGTTGCCAGCCCATTTATAAGGCCTCAGATCTGCCTAGCAACTCCATTTCAATTCTCACTATTCGCTGAGATCCAGGGGAAGGCGTATGCAGTGCATCTCAACCAATAGAAGACAGGCAAATTAATAAACCGACCTCAGAACAGCCTGCAGATTTCAGATTTCTCACTTCCTCATAGCAAAATTGCTCCAACTCGAGTTCTGTTTTACTCACAGATATAATTCAAACGGTTTTAGAAACTAGAGAGTGTTTTCTATCCAATAGTAATAATAATATGCATATTGTACGAGCAAGAATTGAGTACGAGGCAGTTTAATTTGGGAACGAAATTATTACAAAGTGCAAACAGCACCCCCTATTGAGAAAAGGTTAACTGCTTTGTTCAGGGGCAGAACGACAGATTTTTTACTTTGTCAATTTGTCAACTCAATCCAGCAACCTTTCGGTTACTGGCCCAATGCTCTTACCACTACGCTACCTGCAACCCTGTTCTTCAATGGAAGCTTCTCTAACATCAGATGTGTACAGTGCGGTGTCCCTCAGGGCAGTTGCCTTGGGCCATTACTCTTCTAAAAAAAAAATTTTTTTACACAAAGCTAGAATGATGATGTATGCGGATGATTCCAAACTAGAGGAAGCTGGTGAGGGGAGGACGGCTCATGATAATGAATGGAATGGTGTGAACGGAATGGCATCAAACACATAGAAAACAAGGTGTTTGATGTGTTTGAGACCATTCCGTTTATTCCCCAATTTAAGTACCACCAACCACCACAGTTCCATACTTTACATGTCAGCACTCAAAGCCAGTGAGCTCACTGAAATTCTAAATAAGGTGTTACAGTCAGTATCAGAATAGGTGACTAATAATAAACTGGTCTTAAATACACCTAAAACTAAAAGCATTGTATCTCTAAGACCTAAACCTCAGCTGGAGTTGTGCATAATGGGTGTGACCATTGAGAAAGTTGATGAAATTAAACTCCTAGGTATAACATTGGATGGTCAATTATCATGGTCAAGTCATATTGACAAAGTTGTTGTGAAGCTGGAGAGGGGTATGTCTGTTATAAAAACATGTGCTGTGTGTCTGACACAAAAATCAACTACTAGTTGTTCAGTCTCTGGTCTTGTCCCATCTTAATTAGTGACCGGTAATATGATCAAGTGCAACAATCATTCCATCTATTGCATTGTAAATTGCTGTCCATTCTGCTTATAGCACTTATAGCAAGATTCACGATTATGAACATAGATATACACTGACTGTACAAAACATTAGGAACACCTGCTCTTTCCATGACAAAGACTGACCAAGTGAATCCAGGTGAAAGCTATGATCCCTTAATGATGTCACTTTTAAATCCACTTCAGTCAGTGTAGACTGGTTGAGAAGGATTTTTAAGCCTTGAGACAATTGAGACATGGATTGTGTATATGTGCCATTTAGAGGGTGAATGGGCAAGACAAAAGATGTAAGTGCCTTTGAACGGGGTACGGTAGTAGGTGCCAGGTGCGCAAGTTTGTTTGTGTGTGTCAAGAATGGTTGACAACCCAAAGGACATCCAGCCAACTTAACAGAACTGTGGGAAGCATTGGAGTCAACATGGGCCAGCATCCCTGTGAAATGATGTTGACACCTTGCCCCGGCGAATTAAGGCTGTCCTGATGGCAAAAGGGGGTGTTCCTAATGTTTTGTACACTCAGTGTATATTGGACATGGTCTTCAGAGCATAACTGTTACATAAGTGTGACCTCATCAATCAATCAAATGTATTTTATAAATCCCTTTTTGCATCACAAAGTACTTCTACAGATAAAGAAAAGAGCAAGCAATTAAAAACATAGAAGCACAGTTGCTAGGAAAACTCCCTAGAAAGGCAGGAACCTAGGAAGAAACCTGGAAAGGTACCAGGCTCCGTGGGGTGGCCAATCCTCTTCTGGCTGTGCCGGGTGGAGATTTTAAGAGTGCATGGCCAATAAGGCCAGATCATTCTTAAAGATGAATCATTCCTCACAACTGATGTACCACCATCACAAAGAATCAGCAACATTTAGATCGATTACTGCGCGTCTGTTTTTTAAGAATAGTTGTGTGTATTAGAGTGTTTGAGCATTAATTTATGTTGAAAAGCAGACATCTGACTCTGGGGTCAATACTTTTGTCTTATGCCCTGATAGGAAATCCAAAATATCTTTATTAAACAACTGATTGGAAGCTAGCCTGGGATGGTGGTTAGCTGGGCCAGATATCAAACATCTTTGGAGGGAAAATTGGCAATAACTGTCACGTTCCTGACCTGTTTTCCTTTTTTCTTGTATTTATTTAGTTGGTCAGGGCGTGAGTTGGGTGGGTTGGTCTATGTGTGTTTTTCTATGTTGGGGTTTTTGTGTTCGGCCTGGTATGATTCTCAATCAGACGCAGCTGTAGATCGTTTGTCCCTGATTGAGAATCATACTAAGGCAGCCGGGGTTTCACGTGTGTTTTGTGGGTGGTTGTATCGCGTGTCTGCATTCGTGCCACACGGGACTGTTTGTCGGTTGTTTTATGTTAGTTTTGTTTCGTGTTCAGTTCCGAGTCATTAAAATATCATGGACACAAATCACTCCGCGTATTGGTCTGATCCTTCTCGCCTCTCCTCCTCGTCCGAGGAGGAGGATTACGACGACCGTTACAGAACCACCCACCAATCTAGGATCAAGCGGAGTGCAAACGGGCAGCGACAGCAGTGGGAAAAAAACCAGGACTCCTGGACTTGGGAGGAGATCCTGGACGGCAAAGGACCCTGGGCTCAGCCAGGGGAATATCGCCGTCCCAAGGCGGAGCTGGAGGCAGCGAAGGCAGAGAGGCGCTGGTATGAGGAGGCAGCGCGGCGACGCGGTTGGGAGCCCGAGAGTCAGACCCAAAAATTTCTTGGGGGAGGGCACACGAGGAGTGTGGCAAAGCCGGGTAGGATACCTGAGCCAACTCCCCGTGCTTACCGTGGAGTGAGAGGGCGTCGTACTGGTCAGACACCGTGTTATGCGGTAAAGCGCACGGTGTCCCCAGTACGCGTGCTTAGCCCAGTGCGGGCTATTCCACCTCGCCGCACTGGTAGGGCTAAGTTGGGCATCGAGCCGGATGTCATGAAGCCGGCCCAACGCATCTGGCCTCCAGTGCTTCTCCTCGGGCCGGCATACATGGCACCAGCCTTACGAATGGTGTCCCCGGTTCGCCAGCATAGCCCAGTGCAGGCTATTCCACCTCGCCGCACTGGCAGGGCTACGGGCACCATTCAACCTGGTAAGGTTGGGCAGGCTCGGTGCTCAAGAGCACGTGTCCTCCTTCACGGTCCGGTATACCCGGTGCCACCTCCATGTACCAGTCCTCCGGTGGCAGCCCCCCGCACCAGGCTGTCTCTCCTGGTTCTCTCTCCAGCTGCTCCCACCTGTCCAGCGCTGTCAGAGCCTTCCTCCTCTCCAGCGCAGCCAGTGCCTATACCACGCACCAGGTCTACAGTGCGTCTCAGCCGGCCAGAGTCTGCCGTCTGCCCAGCGGCGCCTGAACTGTCTGCCTGCCCAGCGCTGTCCGTCGGTACTGAGCTTTCAGAGCCGTCCAGCCAGGACCTGCCAGAGCCGTCCAGCCAGGACCTGCCAGAGCCGTCCAGCCAGGACCTGCCAGAGCCGTCCAGCCAGGACCTGCCAGAGCCGTCCAGCCAGGACCTGCCAGAGCCGTCCAGCCAGGACCTGCCAGAGCCAGTCAGCCAGGACCCGCCAGAGCCAGTCAGCCAGGACCCGCCAGAGCCAGCCAGCCAGGATCCGCCAGAGCCAGCCAGCCAGGATCCGCCAGAGCCAGCCAGCCAGGATCCGCCAGAGCCAGCCAGCCAGGATCCGCCAGAGCCAGCCAGCCAGGATCCGCCAGAGCCAGCCAGCCAGGATCCGCCAGAGCCAGCCAGCCAGGATCCGCCCCTCAGTCCGGTGCTGTCCCTCAGTTCGGTGCTGTCCCTCAGTCCGGTGCTGCCCCTCAGTCCGGTGCTGCCTTTTGGTAGAGTGGGTTTGACATGGAGGGTGGCCATTGGGAGGAGACCACGGAAGCGGGGTTTGACTATGGTGGGTTGGGGACCACGACCAGCGCCAGAGCCGCCACCGTGGACAGACGCCCACCCAGACCCTCCCCTAGAGTTTATGCGGGTGCGCCCGGAGTTCGCACCTTAAGGGGGGGGTTATGTCACGTTCCTGACCTGTTTTCCTTTTTTCTTGTATTTATTTAGTTGGTCAGGGCGTGAGTTGGGTGGGTTGGTCTATGTGTGTTTTTCTATGTTGGGGTTTTTGTGTTCGGCCTGGTATGATTCTCAATCAGACGCAGCTGTAGATCGTTTGTCCCTGATTGAGAATCATACTAAGGCAGCCGGGGTTTCACGTGTGTTTTGTGGGTGGTTGTATCGCGTGTCTGCATTCGTGCCACACGGGACTGTTTGTCGGTTGTTTTATGTTAGTTTTGTTTCGTGTTCAGTTTCGAGTCATTAAAATATCATGGACACAAATCACTCCGCGTATTGGTCTGATCCTTCTCGCCTCTCCTCCTCATCCGAGGAGGAGGATTACGACGACCGTTACAATAACAAACACATTGAAACCGCACATCAACTTTAAAAACATCAGACTGACTTCAATCTGCACAGATCTTTCACCGCTCTCCAAATGAATAGAGATACAGATTACTGACGTGTGTGTGATATGTATGACACAAATTGTGTATCATGTAATTGCACTATTCATTATTAAATGAGACTTGAAAAAGACATGTCTTCATGTTGCTCTAATAAGCCATGATGGTAGGTTGGCCCCTAGTCTTCTGTTATAGTAACGTGTTTTCTGAGACGTACTATACTGACGTTCTGCATCTGAAATTGTACCACGAGTGCAGCATTGCATTTACAAGGCTAGCGTCACTAAAAATAGCATTTTCTTGGTGTTATGCACACTAATCTGGCTAGTTTTGCCTCAGCTACACTACTGTATGGCACACCGTACTGTGGTGTAAGTAGAATGCACAATAGGACATGCGTTTATAGCATGGAGTTGGAGAAAGGGTGCTGTTCTCATGCTTTCTACTGACAGATGACACAATGTCACCGTGTCCAACGGTACTCTTAAATAAGATCAACCTTCTGATCTAAGGCCATAAATAGTGGGATGGAGACTGAACCACTTCAGTGTCTCTGCTGTAAAGCTCTGTGTCAACAGGTTGTTTCAGATTCACATGTCCTCTTCACATTCACAACTGACCAGTGAGAATCAAAATTGCAATGCAAACAGCACAGCACCCATAGGGATATGAAATCCATTATCCAATGCAATGTACACCTCAGTATCACGTTTCAGTTAGTGTTCTGTTCGCTATCTGTTTGAAGTCAAAGTCTTCGGGATATGTTCATGCAACTGGTCCCAGCTCTAGAATGAAGAGGGATATGTTGTTCACTGTGTTTCAGGCAAGAGCAGAAAGACATCTCGCTCCAACCGCTCCTCTGTGGGCCTCCAGTCCCCAGACTACCCCACCCTGCCCATGACCCAGTCCACTGAGGCCCTGCAGCAGAGCAAGATGGAGCGCACAGTCAACTTCACCAAGCACTTCTTCCTCAAGCCCACCTTGAGGGGCTTGAGCATGCTGGGGCTGAGGAAGGGCCCCCGCCGGACCCCCATGCCAGCCAGTCTCAGCTGTGAGGACCTGGACGGGCCAATGGAGGCCACCGGCCCCCAGGCCTGGAAGAGATCCCACTCCCTGGGGGACCTCCACTGGGAACAGGGCTTCGACCAGACGAAGGACCACAGCCTGGAACCCAAGCCCGCTAATGGTGGCTCCGAGTTGGACACCACCAGCCCAGTGAAGGGCCTCCAGGCTCATGGAGATAGGGGTTCCCCACCGGCTCAGAATGCGGGGATTGCTGTGAGCCCTAAAGGGCATTCTGACCTCCTCCCTGTGCTCTCCCAGCTGCCCCTCAGACCACCCTGTTCCATTGCCTTGCTTCCCCAGCCCCAGAAAAGCCTGCCCAACCTGATCTCCAGCCCTCCCGAAACTCAGCTGGGGGAGAGGAGCATCTGGACTCACCCCAAAAAGCCCCCAGTGCCCCCTCCTGTTCCAATCAAGAAGTCCAAGGAGCGCTTAGCCAATGGGATGTGCCACCCCTCTCTTGTCCTCTCCTCCCCAACTCATTCCTATATCTCCACCACTACCAACTCTCATCCCCCCAGCCCTGTCATCAGCAGCCCCAGTTACAGGGCTCCAGCCCTTCCCAGTAAGGCCTCTAGTACCCCTATCTCCCCCTCTCCAGCCAGCCCTACTCCAGCCTCCCCTGCCTCCCCCACCACCCCCTCTCTAGAACCAGAGGAACCAGGCACACCCCCGGCCGTGCCCCCTCCTTGGCTGTCTGACCTGCCCGAGTCGGCCTGCCCTCAGGCTCAGATCCAGGGGGGTAGTGGCAAGATGACGGTGGCCAGGAAGGTGTCCCATGTTAAGATGGCCGTCGATCTCCACACCGTGCTGGAGCAGAGACTGGAGGCCGAGGGCATTGACCTCACAGAGGAACCCTACTCAGACAAGGTCAGTTACCCCCACAACCTGCTACTATTGGTATGTACCTGCTATTACTGTGTAGAATACACACACACCCATCCACCACATCCTAAATCTCACTCTCACAACGCCAGTTTATCACAGCTGGGGGTTATACAGCACACCCATGGATGTGAACATGCTTCGTTATATGGCCATTGTAGTATATTTTGTTCTCTGGAGTGCATCAAATAACTCTGACAATTTCAAAACATGTATTTTGGATGGTGTCCGTATCGATCGTGTCCCTGCTTACAAATACCTGGGCATTAGATATTTGTCAATCAGAAGAGAGAGAAATCTGAGTTATCTATTGGGGCATCTTGATAGATGAAAAGCTGTCTTTTAAAAAGCATATTGATGAGTTAGTTAAGAAGCTGTGTGCTTAAGAAAAATGCGCTTCTTCTATAGAAATAGAAGAAGCCTCTCGCTAAATAGTAGAACGCAGATTATTCCGTTGACGTTCCAATCAGTCCTAGACTACGGCGACATCATCTACATGAACACAGTTGCCACTTCATTAAAGCCGTTCGATGCAGTTTCTCATAGCACACTGCACTATATTATGGGTAACAGTTTTAGTAGTCATCACTGCATCCTTCTACCAGAAAGTTGATTGGCCCTCTTTGATGTCACGTTTTCATGTTTAAAGCCCTTTTACAAATAGTCCCACTGTACCGCACACGATTACTAAACTTTAGACTTGTGAGCTACCACACCCAGTCTCAAGTCTCTGGAAATTCTATTTGTCTCTACTAAGTTAGGTAAATCGGCTATAAGCTTTCTCGCAGCTTATTTCGTGGATCAAAAATGTTCTTAGATTTGATGTTTTGGTGCTTCTAGGGGAATTCATAAAGCTGATTGAAGACGTTATTGTTGA
>NC_052335.1:1495546-1583046 GCF_016432855.1 Salvelinus namaycush | reverse complement strand
TTGAGCCAATCAGTTGGGTTGTGACAATGTAGGGGTGGTATACAGAAGATACCCATATTTGGTAAAAGACCAAGTCCATATTATGGCAAGAACAGCTCAAATAAGCAAAGAGAAACGACAGTCCATCATTACTTTAAGACATGAACTTTCTCTCCAAGATGTCGTAGCAGTCGGACGTGTTGCTTTGTCTTGTCCCGTCCAGTCCCATGTATATATCGTTTCTTTGAATATATTTCATATATATTTTAATCTCACTTTCCATCTACGGACTGAATACACTCTCCTGCAACCCGCCTCACCCAATGTGGTACGGATCTGCTATTTTTATACTTTAGAACCGGAACCCCCTTCAGAAGCTAGCCAGCTAACTAGCTAATAGTCAGTTAGCCACTGCTAGCGGTCCTCACCATTAACTCGGACATCAGCCAGCCTGAACCCGGTCAATTCCTTTCAGTCTGCACAGCGCGATATCAAACCAGAGCATATCGGACTGCTTTTTCTTTACCACATCTCCGGATTCCTACCGCAAGCTCTGAACCTTTACACAATGGATCATCGCAGCTAGCTAGCTGATATCCGAGTGGCTACTCCTGGCTAATGTCTCTGTCCCAAAGCAAGCACCAGTTAGCCTGGAGCTAGCCTCGAACTAGGCCCATCTCTCGGCTAGACAAAGAGGTCCACCAGCCAATTCTTGGGCTACAATACCTCTTTTGCCAATTCGCCTGGACCCTTCACTGCCGACACGGAGCCCCGCCGATCCATCAAGACTGGTCTGCCGACATAACCGCCCGTGGTGGTCTCAACAGGCTCTTCCGTTGTGACGTCGCCGGATGCCCATCGGCTATCCCCAGCCCGCTAGCTGTCTGAATCGCTTTGTCTCCAGCTTGCCTAGCATAGCAGCGACTACGGAATTTGGCTCACTGACTCATCTAGTGCTACCCATTGAACTCTATGACTATCACTCGGCTACACATGCCTCTCCCTAATGTCAATATGCCTTGTCTATTGCTGTTTTGGTTAGTGATTATTGTCTTATTTCACTGTAAAGCCCCTAGCCCTGCCCAATATGCCTTATGCCCTTTTGTTCCACCCCCCACACATGCGGTGACCTCACCTGGCTTAACTGGTGCCTCTAGAGACAAAACCTCTCTCATCGTCACTCAATGCCAAGGTTTACCTCCACTGTACTCACAATCTACCATACCCTTGTCTGTACATTATGCCTTGAATCTATTCTTCCGCGCCCAGAAATCTGCTCTTTTTACTCTGAGCGCACCGGACAACCAGTTTTGGTAGCCTTTAGCCGTACCCTTATCCTACTCCTCCTCTGTTTCTCTGGTGATGTAGAGGTTAACCCCTGCAGCCCCCAGCACCACTCCCATTCCCCAGGCGCTCTCATTTGTTAACTTCTGTAACCGTAAACACTTGGTTTCATGCATGTTAACATTAGAAGCCTCCTCCTGAAGTTTGTTTTATTCACTGCCTTAGCACACTACCAACCCTGATGTCCTAGCTGTGTCTGAATCATGGCTTAGGAAGGCCACCAAAAACCGAGAAATGTCCATCCCTAACTATAACATCTTCCAACAAGATAGAATTGCCAAAGGGGGTGGAGTTGCAATCTACTGTCATACTATCCAGGTCTGTGCAATTCAAGCTTCTACTTTTAAAAATCCACCTTTCCAGAAAGAAGTCTCTCACTGTTGCCGCTTGTTATGGACCCCCCTCAGCCCCCAGCTGTGCCCTGGACACCATATGTGAATTGATTGCCCTCCATCTATCTTCAGAGTTCGTACTGTTAGGTGACCTAAAGTGGGATATGCTTAACACCCCGGCCACAATCTAAGCTAGATGCCCTCAATCTCACACAAATTATTAAGGAACCTACCAGGTTCAACCCCAATTCCGTAACCATGGGCACCCTCTTAGATGTCATCCTAACCAACTTGCCCTCCAAATACACCTCTGCTGTCTTCACGCAGGATCTCAGCGATCACTGCCTCATTGCCTGCATGCGTGATTGGTCCGCGGTCAACGCGGTCGACCCCCCCTCATCACTGTCAAATGCTCCCTAAAACACTTCAGCAAGCAGGCCTTTCTAATCGACTCATCCCGTCAGTAGAGGATGCCTGGTTGCTCTTTAAAAGTGCTTTCCTCGCCATCTTAAATAAGCATGCCCAATTCAAAAAATGTAGAACTAAGAACAGATATAGCCCTTGGTTCACCCCAGACTTGACTTCCCTTTACCAGCACAAAAACATCCTGTGGCGTTCTGCATGAGCATCGAATAGCCCCCGCGATATGCAACTTTTTAGGAAGTCAGGAACCAGTATACTCAGTCAGTTAGGAAAGCTAAGGCTAGCTTTTTCAAACAGAAATTTGCATCCTGAAGCACTAATTCCAAAAAGTTTTGGGACACTGTAAAGTCCATGGAGAATAAGAGCACCTGCTCCCAGCTTCCCACTGCACTGAGGCTAGGAAACACTGTCACTACCGATAAATCTACGATAATTGATCATTTCAATGGCTGGCCATGCTTTCCATCTGGCTACACCTACTCCGGCCAACAGCTCAGCACCCCCTGCAGCAACCTACCCAAGCCCAACCCCCTGCTTCTCCTTTACCCAAATCCAGACAGCTGATGTGCTGAAAGAGCTGCAAAATCTGGATCCCTATAAATCAGCTGGGCTAGACAATCTGGACCCTCTCTTTCTAAAATTATCCCCCGAAATTGTTGCAACCCCTATTACTAGCCTGTTCTCCTCTCTTTCGTATCGTCTGAGATCCCCAAAGATTGGAAAGCTGCCGCAGTCATCCCCCTCTTCAAAGGGGGAGACACTCTAGACCCAAACTGTTATAGACCTTTATCCATCCTGCCCTGCCTTTCTAAAATCTTCGAAAGCCAAGGTAACAATCAGATCACCGACCATTTCGAATCCCACCGTACCTTCGCCGCTATGCAATCTGGTGTCCGAGTTAGACATGGGTGCGCCTCGGCCACGCTCAAGTTCCTAAACGCAGACGACACCATTCTGTATACATCTGGCCCTTCTTTGGACACCTCCAAATGAGCTTCAATGCTATACAACACTCCTTCCGTGGCCTCCAACTGCTTTTAAATGCTAGTAAAACTAAATGCATGCTCTTCAACCGATTGTTTCCCGGGTGCCCTCCCGACCAGCATCACTACTCTTGACGGTTCTGACTTAGAATATGTGGACAACTACAAATACCTAGGTGTCTGGTTAGACTGTAAACTCTCCTTCCAGACTCACATTAAGCATCTCCAATCCAAAATTAAATCTAGAATTGGCTTCCTATTTCGCAACAAAGCCTCCTTCACTCATGCTGTCAAACATACCCTCGTAAAACTGACTATCCTACCGATCCTTGACTTCGGCGATGTCATTTACAAAATAGCCCCCAACACTCTACTCAGCAAACTGGATGTAGTCTGTCACAGTGCCATCTGTTTTGTCACCAAAGCCCCATATACTACCCACCACTGCGACCTGTATGCTCTCGTTGACTGGCCCTCACTACATATTCATCGCCAAACCCACTGGCTCCAGGTCATCTATTTGAGATTCGGTGATCCAAGATGGCGTAGCAGTGATGACGTGTTTTTGTTCGTCCTCTTGTGTACTTTTGTATTTTTCTTATTTTTTGTATATATTTCAATTTTATTTTCACTCTTTTCCATTTTAATTCCATTTTAATTCGATTATACCTTCCGGTAACCTGCCTCACCCAATGTGATACGGAATCGCTATTATTTTTTATTTTAGAACTTATTCAAGAACCACCAGAAGCTAACAAGCTAATTAGCTACAAGCTATTTAGTCATTGTTAGCCACTGCTAGCGGCTTTTACCTTCTGCACAGATACCAGCCCTGTTTTTAGCCTGGATAATACTCGCCAATCTACCAGTATTGGAATATCTCTCCACTACAACGCCGGATTCCTGCTGTAATCCCTGGACCACCACTTCTGATCTTCACAGCTAGCTAGTGGCTAATGCCCCTGCCACGAAGCTAGCACCAGTTAGCCGTGAGCCAGGCGCATCTCCCGGCTAGCAAACTAAATTCTACAATACCTCTTTCGCCATCTGGCTTGGATCCTCTGTCGACACGGCGCCCCGCCGCACCACCACGACTGGACTGCCGACGAATACTCCATCCGCTGTGCCTTCAACCGGCCTCCGTCGGAGCAGACGCTCCTACTAGCCCCGGGCTACTAACTTTAAACGCTGTGCCGCCCGCGTGCTAGCATAGTGGCGACTACTCCGCGGCTTCCCTGTTCCATCTACTGCTGCCCCCTGGACACTATGATCACTTGGCTACATAGCTGATGCCTGCTGGACTGTCCATTAATTCACGGTACTCCATTCTGTTTATTTTTTATCTGTCGGCCCCAGCCGCGAACTCAGGCTCTGAGTGTAGTTAATCCGACCCTCTCTGCCTAGTCATCGCCATTTTACCTGCTGTTGTTGTGTTAGCTGATTAGCTGTTGCTGTCTCACCTGTTGTCTTAGCTAGCTCTCCCAATCAATACCTGTGATTACTTTATGCCTCGCTGTATGTCTCTCTCAAATGTCAATATGCCTTGTATACTGTTGTTCAGGTTAGTTATCATTGTTTTAGTTTACAATGGAGCCCCTCGTTCCACTCTTCATACCTCTGACACCTCCCTTGTCCCACCTCCCACACATGCGGTGACCTCACCCATTATAACCAGCATGTCCAGAGATACAATCTCTCTTATCATCACCCGGTGCCTGGGCTTACCTCCGCTGTACCCGCACCCCACCATACCACTGTCTGCACATTATGCCCTGAATCTATTCTACCACGCCCAGAAATCTGCTCCTTTTATTATTTGTCCCCAACGCTCTAGGCGAAAAGTTTTGATAGCCTTAAGCCTTAAGCCTCATCCTACTCCTCCTCTGTTCCTCGGGTGATGTGGAGGTACACCCTGGCCCTGCATGTCCCCAGGCACCCTCATTTGTTGACTTCTGTGATCGAAAAAGCCTTGGTTTCATGCATGTCAACATCAGAAGCCTCCTCCCTAAGTTTGTTTTACTCACTGCTTTAGCACACTCCACCAACCCTGATGTCCTTGCCGTGTCTGAATCCTAGCTTAGGAAGGCCACCAAAAATTCTGAGATTTCCATACCCAACTATAACATTTTCCGTCAAGATAGAACTGCCAAAGGGGGAGGAGTTGCAATCTACTGCAGAGATAGCCTGCAAAGTAATGTCATACTTTCCAGGTCCATACCCAAACAGTTCGAACTTCTAATTTTAAAAATGAATCTCTCCAGAAATAAGTCTCTCACTGTTGCCGCCTGCTATCGACCCCCCTCCGCTCCCAGCTGTGCCCTCGACACCATTTGTGAATTGATCGCCCCCCATCTAGCTTCAGAGTTTGTTCTGTTAGGTGACCTAAACTGGGATATGCTTAACACCCCGGCAGTCCTACAATCTAAGCTAGATGCCCTCAATCTCACACAAATCATCAAGGAACCCACCAGGTACAACCCTAAATCCGTAAACATGGGCACCCTCATAGACATTATCCTGACCAACTTGCCCTCCAAATACACCTCTGCTGTCTTCAATCAGGATCTCAGCGATCACTGCCTCATTGCCTGTATCCGCTATGGGTCCGCGGTCAAACCATCACCCCTCATCACTGTCAAACGCTCCCTAAAACACTTCTGCGAGCAGGCCTTTCTAATTGACCTGGAGTGATGGAGTGCTGCATCAGGTGACCTGGCCTCCACAATCATCTGACCTCAACCCAATTGAGATGGTTTGGGATGAGTTGGACCGCAGAGTAAAGGAAAAGCAGCCAATAAGTGCTCAGCATATGTGGGAACTCCTTCAAGACTGTTGGAAAAGCATACCAGGCGAAGCTGGTTGAGAGAATATCAAGAGTGTGCAAGGCTGTCATCAATGCAAAATCAATGCATATGATTTTATTTGTGTTATTTCATAGTTTTGATGTCTTCACTATTATTCTACAATGTAGAAAATAGTAAAAATAAAGAAAAACCCTTGAATGAGTAGGTGTGTCCAAACGTTTGACTGGTGCTGTACTTTTGTATGTGTGGTGCATCTCAGAGGGACACATAACACAGCTCTGCAAGCACTTCTTGTTTATATTAATGAGGATTAATGCAGCAGTGCAGAGACACTCTCTGGACACTAGGGGTGTAATATTGGGAGTCGGGCTCTGCTAGGGTCAGACAGGACATTTGGCTGTGTCCACATCTACATGCACCCCTGCATCTCTCTATTCCTCCACTCTGAGTGGCCTCCGGTCCAGTTTGGCTGGGTCGTCCTGGACTGGCTGGAGACTGACAATGACTCCAGGGGTCTGGAGCGTTTTGAGAAATGGAGAGAGAGATGTATTCAAAAGTTTTCCCCACATAATTCCCCTTGTGTTCTCTCTTCATGCATAGCAATCAACCTTTGGCTAGTCTAATCTACGTATGACGTGTTATGAGATCCCACGCATCATTTGTGTTTCTCTGTCTCGCTCTCTTTTTTTGAGACTGTTTTATTCAAACTTGACCCTCCCTCAGCAGTCTATCCTTTAAATATGAGCTTATCTCCCAGCCGATAGGCTTGTCAGTTCGACTCATTATTTCACATTATTAGTCTGCTTCATTCTCTCTTAAACAGACAGAAACCGGGCCTCGCCAGCCTCGTAATGTTCAAGTTAGCAAATAAAGTGAGAGAGCGCTAGCTCCTACTTCAGCCGTAGTCCCTGAGCTGTTCTAAAACACGTGGTCCTTGTGGAGGTTTGCAGAGGAAGGGTTTTGGTCTCACTGCATCTTGTGTTTTGGTCGATGAACGTATGGTCTTGACAGAGGCTAACAGACGTTTTTATTGAAACAGAGAGAGAGAACGAAGTCACTATGGTTTCTGATTGGCTTGTCTTTTCTAGGCCTATAGTTTGAGGGAGAGATTCCAGTATGGATTTGATGTTTCCCTGTGTAGCAACCAAGATTTACTCCAGAGTTACTCCAGATTTACTCCAGGTCATGGTTACTTAGGGTTTTCATGGTTTGGGGTTTAAGTAGAAAAGTGTGAGTTCTTGTGCCCCCAGGTAGAGGGTATATTTTTCTCCATCAGTATGGTGGAAAAGAAAACCACATCTCCCAATGTGCATGAGTTCCCATGCCAATATGTTTCAAGTGTGCTTGCATGTGTGCACGTTTGTGTGTGTGTGTACGTGTGTCTGTGTGTCACTCTTCTCACTCATCCCAAGTTTCTCTACATCTGTCTGTCTCCATTCCTCCCTCCATCCAGCATGGTCGGTGTGGTATCCCCCAGCCCCTGGTGCAGCGCTACAGTGAAGACTTGGAGCAGCCAGTGAAAGATGTGGCCCCCGCCATAGACCAGGTCCGCCTCAAGCAGCTCCGCAAGCAGCACCGAATGGCTGTGAGTACTGTACTGCACCACTAACTGTCTGTCTGCTAGGCTTTACGGGACAGATTCAATAAGCATTTAGCTACATGGTCACCAGGGCAAAGTTGGAGCCTGTTATTTTCAGATGACACATTTAAGGTGTCATTGCTATGTTTTATGTATTATTGTTTACACAAAATTCCTGAATGTTTCACCGCTATTCCTCAGATCCCGTTTGGAGGTTTAACAGAGATGTGCAGGAAGCCTCTCTCCCCGGGTTACGTGAGCACCGTCTCTGATTGGTTGGTGTCCATCGGCCTGCCCATGTACGCCACGTGCCTGGAAGCGGCAGGATATGACACGTTGGGGCACGTGTCATCTCTCACGGAGAGCGGCGTGTGGGAGGCGGGGGTGAGGGACGAGAGACACGCCCGTAGACTGGTCAGCGAGGCCCGTTTGGTCAGCGCACACAGAGATGCACAGTCATAACTGTGACAGTGGAACCCATGCAGGTGAATCGAGGACAGTTGAACGGCTATGTCATGGCTGTGTGCTCAGTTGACACAGTTGAGACTGAAACACAGTTGCAAATAAATGCAAAACTGAATAACTGTGCAAGTGACCACAGCACAGCTTTCAACACCTATTTTGGCTTTTGACTGGACTGCGGAGTGCGGATGGCTCGCTGTTGCAGGCCAGCCAACACCTGAGATTTATGAGCAGAAAACCTGTTCTTATTCCCCCATGTCTTCATCAATCTATTTCTCTCTTTCAGATGTTTACGGTGAAATTGTTCCAACTGTCGAGAACAGTTATCAGATGCCTTTAAAACTGACTGTAGACTCTCTCTCTCTCGCTCTCTCTCTCCCTCTCTCTCTCTGTGGGACTGTTTCCATTCTGAAACATCCTCCCCAGTCTTATAACTCAAGACTGAGAAGTACTGCCTTGAATGAAAAAATAGCACAGTCTCTTTTTTTTTAGGTTTGACTTTTTCAGTGTTTTTCCCTGTGTTTAATAAGTGCTTAGGTTTCATCTCTTGTGCGAGACAAAAGCACTGGAGAGTAATAAGAATATGTAGCTTGGCCAAAGCAATTTCTTTCAAATCAAACCAAATCAAACTATATTTGTCACATGCGCCGAATACAACAAGTGTAGACTTTACCGTGAAATGCTTACTTACAAGCCCTTAACCAACAGTGCAGTTCAAGAAGAGTTAAGAAAATATTCACCAAGTAGACTAAAATAAAAAGTAATAATAAAAAGTAACACAATAACAATAACAATATCAATAACGAGGCTATATACAGGGGGCACCGGTATTTCAATGTACATTTGACCTTTGTTGTTAATCCCATTGCCAACTGCTATAGCAAGACTTTGGACAATGGGCTTTCTTGCCGTTAATCAACCTAAACATTACACAAAACATGAAATAGCCAAACAATGCTGTTGTATTGGGATTTCAAATCCAAATTTTCTATCATACTATAGTGTTTTTGTAATATACTGTACCATATATTCTAATTTCAAGGTGTTTTTACAGTATGTGTTCAATAAGTATTTGTTTGTCTGCTTTGTGGAATGTCAAGGTCTGAAATGTCTTCAGGCCATCTCAGTTAATGTAAGTCGACAGTCAGACAGATATCGATAGGATTATATTGCAGAGTTCGAATCATATCTGGGTTGCATTTAATCCTCCAATATGTAGGTCCTTACAGCAAGGATCTCTACACAGTACCGCTTTCATAATCATTCATGTTAGCTCAGCTTTTCTTTGCAGAACTCCATATGTCGAAACGAGCTCATTTTAAGTTGCCTTACCATTATGTAAAGAAAACGGTTAGATAAATATCTATTCATGTACTCAGCATTATAAATAGGCATTTCAACCCCCATCTACATTCCCTTTGACTAAGGCTTGATTTTATCACAGCCTCACCAGGGCCTATATGTTTTGAATGAATGTGCAAAGGCTGTGATTGTCAGTAGCAGACACACGCACGCGCACGCACGCACGCACGCACGCACGCACGCACGCACGCACGCACGCACGCACGCACGCACGCACGCACACACACACACACACACACACACACACACACACACACACACACACACACACACACACATTAGTACACACATTAGCAGCCACATAGCTCAACTGGTGGTTTCCTTGTTAAGCACAGATGTTAATCCACAGGAAGTCTGATTTAAACATAGTGTCCCATATTCAACAGCCGACCACAGCACCACTCAGTACTACAGTCTTAGAGAGAGACACAGTCAGGGAGGACAGATGAGGATGGGAGATGGTCACCTCACCTCTGTAGGGACGTACTGAATCCCCATTCACTGAAACAGCAGACCAGACCTGTGAGTCCCTAGCAGTGGATTCCTAGTCCAAGCTTGGTGTGAGTGGATCCACCCACGTAATGTCATTCTACTTGTGTGAAGTGCTTCATATTGCAAACGATTATCCCTGGGTCTCGGGTTTCAAAATAAACGTTTGACATTGTGGTGTAACATGGACACTCGATAGAAGTTTGATGCCTTTTCTCGTCAATCATAGTGGTGCTCCAGGTTAGTACTGATAGGGGGAGTTTTTCAAGAAACAAAAATACCTAACATTGAAGGTTTAAAGAAAAAATATTGTCACTGTAAAATGCACTTTAGAAAGTAAATTAGAGAATTCACGCAAAATTTTCTTTAAGTCCATAAGCGGACATTTCTTTTCAGGTAAGGTAAAGGGTTTGAATGGGTTATACTGGGATTTAGTTATCTTAGTATTGAGTTCCCAATGCCAAGTCAATGTACAAATGTAATTAATAATCATTCATGAATTAACCTGTTCCAATGACTTAACTTCCAATTTGTTTTTGCAATCGTACAAAAAAACGTAATTACATAAATGAAATGATTAACAAGAGTTGCACATTCTGTATATGTTATTTGGTATTTAAATAACTTATTTGGGGGCTTTTCATATCGACTGTAATTATTAGCTGTACTATACACATAGCAATACCTTCCTGCATATTGCTTTAGCTAGTGAAAAGCTACAGTGTGTAATGTAAAGTATAAGTGTACAAATGATTTTCTTTGGTTTCAACTATCTAATGATTGTCTATAAAGATTTGCTTGTGTATTGAAACAAAAAATGATGTCTATAACTATGTCATTCTGAAATATAATTAAAACCCTTTCTTGCCACCCTGTGTTTGTATACACTCACACTCACACAGGAATGACACAGTGCCCGTCTCTCTGGATAACCCATGGAATAGAATGAGATTCTAGATCTGTGTTTGTACCTATAGAAATAGAAAGAGATTCTAGATTTACATTTACATTTAAGTCATTTAGCAGACGCTCTTATCCAGAAACTCCCCAGACCTTAATCCCATTGAGAACTTGTGGTCAATCCTCAAGAGGCAGGTGGACAAACAAAACTCCATAAATGCTGCCAAAATCCAAGCATTGATTAAGCAAGAATGGTCAGGATGTGGCCCAGAAGTTAATTGACAGCATGCCAGTATTCCATAGTAACATCTGTCAAAAATATCTAAAGACACTGAGGCAGCAAACTTTGTGGAAATAAATATTTGTGTCATTCTCAAAACTTTTGGCCACGACTGTACTACTATAACATTCAACAATAGTAAGTCAAATCAAATGTTATTTGTCACATACACATGGTTTGTCACGCCCTGACCTTAGAGATCCTTTTTATGTCTCTATTTGGTTTGGTCAGGGTGTGATTTTGGGTGGGTATTCTATGATCTTTCGTTCTATTATTTGTATTTCTATGTTTTGGCCGGGTAGGGTTCTCAATCAGGGACAGCTGTCTATCGTTGTCTCTGATTGAGAACCATACTTAGGTAGCCCTTTTTCCCACCTGTCTTTGTGGGAAGTTAACTTTGTTTGTGGCACTTAGCCCTTAAGCTTCACGGTTGTTTTGCATTGTTTATTGTTTTTGTCGGCGTCATTTTCAAATAAAAGGAATATGTACGCTCACCACACTGCGCTTTGGTCCCGTTCTTTCGACGGCCGTGACATGGTTAGTAGATGTTAAAACCTTTCAGTGCTACCCATCCCGGATCCGAGAGCATCCTCATCAAAAAAGCTGACTAGCATAGCCTAGCCTAATGGGACAGGGATATCATATAATATAATTTCATGAAATCACAAGTCCAATACAGCAAATGAAAGATAAACATCTTGTGAATCCAGCCATCATTTCCGATTTTTTAAATGTTTTACAGCGAAAACACAATATGTATTTATATTAGCTAACCACAATAGCCAAACACACAACGCCATGTTTTCACCATGTTTCCACCGCATAGGTAGCTTTCACAAAACCCAGAAAGAGATAAAAATTTATCACTAACCTTGAACAACTTCATCAGATGACAGTCTTCTAACATCATGTTATACAATACATTTATGTTTTGTTCGAAAATGTGCATATTTGAGGTATAAATCGTAGTTTTACATTGCAGCCACCATCACAAATAGCACCAAAGCAGCCAGAATAATTACAGAGAGCAACGTGAAATACATAAATACTCATCATAAAACATTTATGAAAAATACATGGTGTACAGCAAATGAAAGATAAACATCTTGTGAATCCAGCCAATATTTCTGATTTTTTAAGTGTTTTACAGCGAAAACACAATATAGAATTATATTAGCTTACCACAATAGCCAAACACACAAAGCCATTTATTCACCGCCAACATAGCTTTCGCAAAAACCAGCAATAGAGATAAAATTAATCACTAACCTTTGGACAACTTCATCAGATGACAGTCTTATAACATCATGTTATACAATACATTTATGTTTTGTTCGAAAATGTGCATATTTAGAGCTGCAAATCGTGGTTATACATTGTGAATACGTAGCAACAATTCACCAGAATGTCCGGAGATATTTTGGACAGTCACCTAATCTAACCAAAGAACTCATCATAAACTTTACATAAAAATACTTGTTGTATGGCAAATGAAAGATACACTGGTTCTTAATGCAACCGCTGTGTTAGATTTTTTTAAATAACTTTACTACAACATACAGCATGCATTATTGTGAGACAGCGCTCACCTATTCTCCGCCGTGTTGGAGCCAACATATTACACAAACATACGAAATAACATCAGAAATATTCTCTTACTTTTGCTGATCTTCCATCAGAATGTTGTGCAAGGAGTCCTATTTCCATAATAAATCGTTGTTTGGTTTTAGAATGTCCATTTCTTCTGTCGAATTAGCAACTTTGGCTAGCATTGTGGCGCGAACATGCCCATCAACTCTTGGTGCCTGGAACGAAAAATTCCAAAATTCCCAATACGTCGAATAAACTGGTCAAACTCGGTTGAAAATCCTACTTTATGATGTTCTTCTCATATGAATCCAATAAAATCAGAGCCGGAGCAATTCGTATTGTATACCGAACGCTTTTCAGAAGACAATGTGAGGTTCCCCGGCGCGCAGCTGAATACTGACGATAGGGCGGACCTGTCACTCCAAAAGCTCTTATTCGGCCTGACATCAAGCTAGACACCCCATTCAACCTTCTACTGCCTGTTGACATCTAGTGGAAGGCGTATGAAGTGCATACAAATCCATAAATAAAAGCCAGTTGAATAGGCAGCCTGACACAGAGCCTCATTTTCAGAATTTTCACTTCCTATATGGAAGTTTGCTGCCAAATGAGTTCTGTTTTACTCACAGATATAATTCAAACAGTTTTAGAAACTTCAGAGTGTTTTCTATCCAATAGTAATAATAATATGCATATTGTATGATCTAGAACAGAGTACGAGGCCGTTTAATTTGGGCACGATTTTTTCCAAAGTGAAAACAGCGCCCCCCCTATTCACAAGAAGTTAATGCGAGTGTACCGAAATGCTTGTGCTTCTAGTTCCGACAATGCAGTAATATCCAACGAGTAATCTAACCTAACAATTTCACAACAATTACCTTATACACACAAGTGTAAAGGAATGAATAAGAATATGTACATAAAAAAATATATGAATGAGTGATGGTATAGAAAGGCATAGGCAAGATACAGTGGATGGTATGGAGTACAGTATATACATATGAGATGAGTAATCTAGGGTATGTAAACATTATATAAAGTGGCATTGTTTAAAGTGGCTAGTGATACATTACATCAAGATGGCAAGATGCAGTGGATGGTATGGAGTACAGTATATACATATGAGATGAGTAATCTAGGGTATGTAAACATTATATAAAGTGGCATTGTTTAAAGTGGCTAGTGATACATTTATTACATCAATTTTTCCAGTGGCTGTAGTGGAGTCGGTATGTTGGCAGCAGCCACTCAATGTTAGTGATGGCTGTTTAACAGTCTGATGGCCTTGAGATAGAAGCTGTTTTTCAGTCTCTCTGTCCCTGCTTTGATGAACCTGTAATGACCTCGCCTTCTGGATGATAGCAGGGTGAACAGGCAGTGGCTCGGGTGGTTGTTGTCCTTGATGATCTTTTTGGCCTTCCTGTGACATCGGGTGGTGTAGGTGTCCTGGAGGGCAGGTAGTTTGCCCCCGGTGATGCGTTGTGCAGACCTCACTACCCTCTGGAGAGCCTTAAGGTTATGAGCGGAGAAGTTGTCGTACCAGGCGGTGATACAGCCCGACAGGATGCTCTCGATTGTGCATCTGTAAATGTTTGTGAGTGTTTTTGGTGTCAAGCTGAATTTCTTCAGCCTCCTGAGGTTGAAGAGGCGCTGCTGAGGTTGAAGAGGCGCTGCTGCGCCTTCTTCACCATGCTGTCTGTGTGGTTGGGCCATTTCAGTTTGTCCGTGATGTGTACGCCGAGGAACTTAAAACTTTCTACCCTCTCCACTACTGTGAGACCCCAATTTAGTTAAAAAAAAAACAATGTGCTCAGGGCCGGCACTGAGGCTAATGTCTCAGTGTACTGTCTCAATCTGGGTCCAGCAGGAGTTTTTCCAGTTGTTGTATCTGGTCACGTGATCAAGAGAAAGCTGTGGTCAGTTCGAGGGAGAGATGCTGTGGCTATATGTTCCTCCTGTCGCCTTACTGCAGACCTGAGGGGTAGAGGGAGTAGCGTTTCCCAAACTAGGGGTCACGACCCCATGTGGGGTCACTTGATTTGAAAATGGGGTCGCGAGAAAAACTGTGAAATAAAATAAATGTCACGGATCCCTCTGGAACTTTCATTGCGCACACCTGTCCCCTATTCCCACTGATTGTATTTGTATGTATGTGCCCTTTGTTCACCATGGTGGTGTAGATTATTGTTACAATGTCCGTTGGTGCGTGTGCGTAACTGTGCTGTGTGTTTTGGGCTTTCGTGCCCTTGTGGATTGCGCAGATCATTACGGGTCTCGTCCCGTGTGTTAATCATTGTGCGTGACTGTATTTATTCGAGGTACTCCTCGCTCTTTTGTTTGGGTTTCAACCCTGTGTTTTGTGTACGTGTTTGTTTGGTCTTCATCCCCGTGCCTTTACACGGCACGCCGGAAATTTGGGCTGAATAAAAAAAAATATTACGCATTCCTGCGCCTGTCTCCCGAATCTCTTCATACAAGCGTGACAATAAACTAAATTATGACCCCATCACTGAAAGATAAGACTCTGTTTCCCTCTACAATGGCCACAAGCCACGCAGGACTCATCAGAAAAGAGTGGACAAGACCAGTCACTAAATCAGACTGGCTTCAATGATGATGTTCTTTTCTACACAGAGATCATAAAAAATTTATGCCTGATGATCTTCTGAACTTCCCAATACTTTTCTGATGCATTTCAGTCACTTCAAACCATACTGACTTCAGATTGAAATAATGTCAAAAGTACTGTCAGAATGATTTGTAATAGACTGTAATAGCTCCAAGGAAAAAGTAAACATTGCCTGTTGATTACATAACTTATTTTACATGGTGGGGTCGCAGACGTTTTCTGATTTCAAAATGGGGTCGCGGGCCAAAAAAGTTTGGGAACCCCTGGAGTACAGATACTGGACACACACACCTACTGTACACTTAAGTGGGATGGGTGAAGGTTGGAGTTCCACTCACTCTCTAGTCCTTTTGACTAAGTGGACTTGCATCCCCTCAGGTAATTCGCATTTAGGCCTAATAAGCACCTTGCACTCCTTTATTTACTATACCTTACCACCTGACTATCTTGACTGAGCATGTCTGAGGTAGGCCTATCAATCACCATCTGCAGGATACCTGGACTGCACGCAAATGTAGGCAAATAAAATGTGCCCATTTGGGGATATGATAGTATTGTTTTGATTGGCTTAACACACCACAACTAATGAGCTGTGGAGCTTCTCAAAGTAATGTTTTCTTCACCTCAAACAGCAAGCAAACAAAGTCTTTTTTTTTTTTTTTACATCCATTGGTAATGACAATGGTTCCTCAATGTATTTGAAAAATCTTTTCAACTCTCTCCCTTTCGACAACCACTCAGTGTGAAAGTGAAAAAATGTCTTGCTCTGATCCAGCAGAAAATAGGCCTACCTGATTACTTCTTATCCATTGTGCAAATAGCCTACAGCTGTGTTTGCTGAGCTCGCTGGTGCTGAAACTCTGAGGGCCCATAATATTATACAATGTTGCAAATTTTTCTAGCGCAAGCTTCCGGCTGGTTATATATTCTACCTGCAGGCTGCAATGTTTTTATTTGTTGGCTTTATGTAGGCTATTTTTACATAATTGGCAATGTCAATAGAAGTTACTTTTTGTATCATAGTAGTTTGTATCATTTTCATTTAGATTTGGATAGAATTTTGATGAACCACATGACAATCGTTTTGAGATATGAAGACGCTATTATCTAAGAAATTAGACTGTTCCATGAAAATGTGCACGTGAAAACCAGAACTGTCATGCTGATCGGTAGAAATGGTAAGATAAATTGTCATTCCACATAAGAAAGGTTGCCGACTCCTCCTGTAGCCTATTAATGGCAACTTCAGGAGAATCTGCAAAAGCCAGCAGGAGTAGGAGGCGGATGGGAGGGTCAGGTTAAGTTTTTCTTCTTCTGGTTATCTTGACCTCTGGCTCCCTCTTGAGTCATTTGTGTCTTATTTCATCAAACAGTGGTTTCAAAGCATCAGACAAGCTCAATGAATATAGTTGGTTTTATTAAAACACATAGGGTGTGTCTATATATGGAAAAATACACTTTTAAATTTCGACCAATCGGTTGACCAATATTTTTTTTAGTCGGGGACAGCTCTAAACTGTTAATTGCTAGTGACTTTTGAGAAAATGATACAGACAAACCGTAACCTACAAATGGGCACATTTACTAGGCTTAGGGGGGCCTTGCAGAGGGACACATTCTCTGGTACAGTCCAATCTGTCTTTGGTCCATGGCCATTCATACTGTACTGAATACCAGTGTAACTGTTAATGTGGATATATTCAATTAAACAACCAATCTTTCTCTGCTACTGTATGAAGAACTCCCTATTATTTTTCTCACTTCCTCTGTCAGATTGTTACTGCTGATGATCTACATATTGCATGGTTTGAAACTTAACGTAATATTTTTAACATATAATACTATACTGTAATAATAACCACCAACATACACAGTAAAATCATTTTTTTTTTTTAAAGGTCAAACTGAAATTAATAAATCTCCACAATTACAAAAAACAAAATATCATCATGGCTGCCTCTCTCCTGCATGTAAATCCACATGCAATACACCCTCTAGACTTAAGCTGCAATCATTTCATCAGAGATAATGAAATGATAACTCAGATTGATTCACACGATGACAGAACATCAGTCTATGAACTCCCATGAGCTTGAAGAGGCACTATCTTTCCTGTTGGTTTGTGGCCTCTGTCTGTCTGTCTGTCTGTCTGTCTGTCTGTCTGTCTGTCTGTCTGTCTGTCTGTCTGTCTGTCTGTCTGTCTGTCTGTCTGTCTGTCTGTCTGTCTGTCTGTGTCTGTCTGTCTGTCTGTCTGTCTGTCTGTCTGTCTGTCTGTCTGTCTGTCTGTCTGTCTGTCTGTCTGTCTGTCTGTCTGTCTGTCTGTCTGTGAGTATTATCATGGCTGCCTCTCTCCTGCATTAAGTTAAGGCTGCAATATGTAACTTTTTTGATGACCCAACCAAATTCATATAGAAATTTGAGTGATAGATCTGTCATTCTCATTGAAAGCAAGTCTAAGAAGCGGTAATTCTGTTCTATGTGCACTATTTCTATACTTCCCGTTCTTACGTTTAGTCTTTGCGTCTTTTACTTCCGGTTTTGTGCACCAGCTTCAAACAGCAGAAAATACAACATTTCTGGTTATTGAAAATATATTTCACAGCGGTTTAGATGGTACAATGATTGCGCAATGATTCTTGTTTTGTTACATAAACAGAAATTAGGCGAACTATTGAAAGTTTAGCTATCAGGAAATGACGGAGCGATTTCTGCGTATTGCACCTTTAATACACTCTTTGGACTTAAGATGTTATCCTTTCAGCAAAGAGCATATATGATCATTCAGATTGATTCACACTATGACAGATCATCAGTCTATGGGCATGGAGGGGCAATTCTCACTTTGAAATTCGACGTTTGGAAGAACTTTGACATTTGACGTTTGAGAAACATGAATGTCTAATTTTGACGTGCGAATGTGAGAGCTTGTTGATCTTAGCTTTTGGTTTGTGCCCTCTCTCTCTCTCTCTCTCTCTCTCCCACTCTATGTCTGTTCATGGCTGTCACTCTCCTGCCATGATCATGATAGCACCAAACAAAGTCTCAACACATGGAACTCACCTTCATGACCCATAATCACT
The DNA here is from genome assembly GCF_016432855.1 of Salvelinus namaycush. Classification (NCBI taxonomy): domain Eukaryota; kingdom Metazoa; phylum Chordata; class Actinopteri; order Salmoniformes; family Salmonidae; genus Salvelinus; species Salvelinus namaycush. The sequence continues at coordinate 1,564,810 of NC_052335.1, read as the reverse complement.
GTGATGAAGTTGAAAAGCACTCAAACATCTAAGCTGAAAGCACTCAAATTTGCAAGCTAGTTTGCCAGGGGCGGTGTGCGGCAGTTGCCAAGGACCTTAAGTAAAAAGTCCTTTGCACTGCTTTGAAAAAAACTCTTATGTCTTCTTTTTCTCTCTTCTTGACTGGTGGCACATCCATTGCTAACTTGCTGACCCTATGACGAAGACAAGGACAGGTATTGTGCAATTCATTCTGTAGCTAGCCAGTATTCTTGCCCTCAAAACATTCACTATAAGTTTTTCACACAACCAGAACTACCCAGAATTAGCGAGTTAAATAAAACTTGACACAGCTAAAAATGATAAAACACTGTAAATGTAACGCTAACTAGCTACTAGCCAGGAGAAAGCTTATATTTGCTCACATTCGTTCTAACACATCAAAATATACTCAAATGCATATACTTTTTTACTTAAACATACTTTGTTGTTGCCAACAACGACTTTACCCAGAGTAATGAGTGAGTAATGATGGTGATGCTGCACACTGTGCTTTTTCTCTCACTCACCCACTGCTTCTAACAACCCAGAGTGAGAACAAGCAGTCAATAGCGTTCTGGTGAAGTTATTTTTTATTGGGGGGGGCCTGATTCTAACATTGGGGGGGACATGGGGACATGTCCCCCCAGCTCCTTCACTCTTGCTGTAAAATGAAAGCGGGTCATAACAGAATGAGAACACACCAAATGTGGTCTGTTGCTGTACACACAGTGACGCTGTTTTGCACCTAAACTCACTGCAAATAAGCCTATGTGCTGAACTTTTTTTCCACGTTCAGTAATCTGACACCGCTGCTGGCTCTAAAAAATCTCAGCCGAAGGATGGACTCGCAACTTCATTTGCAGTAATAGTCCGGCGAGAACAGACGAGAGGGACCGAACGGGAGGCGAAAACCGTGTGCGAAAAAAACAACTCGTGGTGGCGCCGGGTGCCTGAGTTTCTGAATAGGTGTCCGTTTCAAATGATATCAAAGCAAGAAGTTTCACTTTGCACAGGTGGATGGGTGACTACCGGTCTCGGCGGCGCTTTGTGAGGAGGAGATTATGAAGAATTTCAGCAACAGTCCCCTTCACAACAACCAGACTCCAAACCACGTTAGAGATCGGAAAAACACAAAGTTCGGCTTTCTCTCAGCGGTTCCGTTGCGTTTTTCCCTGAGAGGTTATGGTCTCTGTATGGCTACTCTTTTTCTCTTCTGTTTTGGGTCTCTGTTTTACCAGTTGAATGGAGGACCCCCCAATATTCTGCTGGACATCCGACAGTATCTCGGTAAGAATTTACGCAGTTTTCATTTTGTTTCGAATCACTCTTCTGATGGTGCTGAGGCTATTGAGTAGCCTAGTGTTTTGCAACATTATACCAAGTATACCATTAAAGTTGTTTCGGCTCTTTAGCAGGCTACACCACTCTTTGAGGACGTGTTACAGCAAGTTTACTGTTGCATACTGTTACCACACCTCACCTCTGGCTATGCATAATCGTTTTTTTATTTTGTATATATTAGCCCGATTCGAGGCCAATGGGTCCACTTAGATTAATGACCCAGAGACAGAGGAAATGTAAATATGTTTGTTGTGAGATAGTGTTTCTTAATATAAAGCCGATTGCATTATGCCTGTGCGACAATGTCACATTGATTCCAATTGGTGAATGAAGATGCACCTAATTTGTGTGCGCACACAAAGTATTGTAATTTGTAGGTAATGACAGTGATTCTTTGGTTGAGCAGTTGAGGGACATGTTATGGTAACCTAGCCCCGACAACTGTAAAGATGAATACTGTGTTACCTTGGTGTTTCTGTAAACGGGCTGATGCGCACTCTGGACTGTCACATAGCTTTGGTGAGTGACAAAACGGAGACAGGAAGCACCAGATGAAGCGCTGTATTCACATGCAACTTCTTGGAACCCGTCAATCAGTCACTCGTGATCTGCTTCGGATTAATCATCGGTATTCAACCATCATTAATTTCTTTCCGATGACATTCGGTGTCAAAAGACCACTGTGAAACGTTTTAAAATCCTGCATGTAGGCTACCCATAGTCAGTGTGTGTTGGGCTCAGTGTTAGATGAATGTTCAGATTCTCAGGGTCAGACTTGAGGCCTATTAATTCTCTTTGCGCACAATTTTTTTCTACATTTACATTTGAGTAATTTAGCAGATGCTCTTATCCAGAACATTTAGTGAATTCATCTTAACATAGCTAGGTGAGACAACCACATATCCCGGTCATAGTGAGTACATTTGTCCTCAATAATGTACCTATCAGCAAAGTAAGTGCCGGGGGGGGGGGGGGGGGTGTTGCTGTGAGAATATTTAAGATACACTTGGAAGAGGTAGGGTTTCAGATGTTTTCAGAAGATGGACAGGGACACTGCGGTCCTACCTTCAGGGGGAAGCTGGTTCCACCATTGAGGTGCCAGGTCAGAGTGGGATGAGCGGGAGCTGCCTTCTCGTAGGGGTGGGAGGGCAAGAGACCAGAGGTAACAGAACGGAGTACTTGGGTTGGGATGTAGTTTTTTTTAGCACAGCCTGAAGGTAGGGAGGGGAAGTTCCTCTTGCTGCTTTGTAGGCAGGTGCCATGGTTTTGTAGTGGATGCGAGCTTTGACTGGAAGCCAGTGGAGTGTGCGTAGGAGCAGGGTGACATGGGTGAACTTGGGAAGATGAAACACCAGGCTGGCTGCAGCGTTCTGGATAAATTGAATGGGTTTGATGGCACAAGCGGGGAGCCCAGCCGACAACAAGTTGCAGTAGTCCAGACGGGAGATGACAAGTGCCTGGATTAGGACCTGCTCCGCTTCCTGTGTGAAGTAGAGTCGTACTCTACGGATGTTGTAGCGCATGAACCTGCAGGATCGAGTCGCTGCTCTGATGTTTGCAGAGAACAACAGGGTCTTGTCCAGGGTTAAGCCAAGGTTCTTTGCACTCAGGGAGGGGGACACGTTGGAGTTGTCAACCGTGATGGAGTGGGAAGACCTTCCCCGGGAGGAATAGCAGCTCCGTTTGTCGAGGTTCAGCCGACATCCAAGCTGAGAGATATGCCAGGGATGCGTGTTGCCACCTGAGTTTCAGAAGGGGGAAGGAGAAAATGTGTTGAGTGTCATCCACATAGCAATGATAGGAGAGACCATGTGTTGATATGACAGCACCGAGTCACTTGGTGTATGAGAAGAGGAGAGGGCCTAGAACCAAGCCCTGGGGGACACCAGTAGTAAGAGTATGTGGTGCAGACACAGATCCTTTCCACGTCACCTGGTACAACCAGCCTGCCAGGTAGGATACAATCCAAGAGTGTGCAGAGCCTGAGACACCCAGCCCTGAGACATTGGAGAGGAGGATCTGATGGTTCACAGTGTCGAAGGCAGAGGATAGATCTCGGAAATAAATAGTACCAGATAGGGGTTCTTTGGATTGTAACCATAGCAGAACCCTTTTTGGTGCCATGGGCTATAGAACACTTTTTTGAAGGTGAATTATTAAACAAAGAATCATGCTGATAAGGTTCTAAATGGAACCTGTATGGTGCTATAAAGAACCTTTTCCTAAGGTTCTATAAAGAACCATAATGTTTTTCTTCCATATAGCACAAAAAAAGGGTTCTGCTATGGTTTCAACCCTTTTTGGGGCTATAGAGAACACTGTTTTATCATTCTTCATGGAACCTTTATGGAGAATGGTTCTATACAGGGTTTTCTATTCTGGTCAGCCATATTATATTGTTACAATTCCATAGGTGTTATTGTGTTCATTCACAAGTTGAATCAAGTGAGCTACCTCTGGAACAGCTTGGGGTCCCAGAGGAGAGAACTGAGAACCACTGACTGATTTAGTCAACTGTTCTCAATTGTCACAAGGCCATACGCAAGACTTTCACAAGACACAGTCACCGGCCATAGTCATACAGTATGTAATAGCACAACACAACACATTAGACAAACTGGAATGACACTCTCACTCAAGGTTGCACAAAAAGAGCTGTGTGCAAACCACAACATAAAATATTCTAATGAGCCACCTGTCCTAGATTTTGAATTATCACTAAAAGAGCAAAGAACCGTTTTGTGAACCGCAAATAACCATTGAAGAACTCATAGGGTTCTTTGAGTCATTATTGTTCCACATAAAATACATCACCCTTCCAAATGAACCCTCATTTTTTTTGTGTGTACAAAACCAGCCTCAAGCCCTGAGGTGACTTCATATCAGCAGGTCACACACAGCACAGCACAGTCTGTGTGTGTGTGTGTGTGTGCGTGTGTGTGCGTGTGCTACATCCATATGTGTGTGTGTATGGATTTGTTCTGTACTACACGTGTGTTCTGTTCTTTTTGTTCTATAGGTTTGGATGAACTGATAAACATCTGGAACAGAACCAGAGTCATTCACCACACAGGCACTAATCCCTCTGGGTCAGATTGATTTTCCTTCACACGCACAGACACACACACACACAAACACACTGACTTCAACACACTCAAAAACAGATGGCCACACGAAAACAGTTACACGAGGACAGTCTTCCCTTGCATCCCGATAATCTCCAGACACACAGACGTGTGGAAATGAAAGGGAACCTAGCTAGAAAGATGAATGAAGTCATGGTCCAGAGAATTTTCCAGAAAGCCCAGGCGTCTGTGTAGTCCTACCTCTGGGCCTGTCAAACACTGGGCTACTATAAGGGGCTTCCAGGGGTTGGGGGAACATTATGTAATGGTTACATAACTACACCACTGATGCATTGGGGTAATGATTAATCACTTACTGGGGAATCTGGGAATCTATAATTTGTTATAGATCATTTCCATGTAAAAGGACCCATGAGCACCAACACGTGAAGTTCATAGGAGAATGTCAAATGAAAGCCAAGAGTCTATATTTTTGAGAAATTAAGGCATACAGTAATTAACTATTTCAACCATTTTCCATCTCACAAATTTGGAATAAGCAAGCGCTTCGATTTCTTGTTAAACAGATGAAAAAGAGGTCTTAGAAAACGTCTTCCAGAAAAAGGCTTCCAAGGTATTAGAAATACGTCAAAACACAATCATGTTGACGTAAAAGACCCCTGCCAACTAATATCAACACGTATCGGATAGTTTTTTTTCTGCCTTCTGTAAGTTTAATACACATTTCCTTGAGCCTTGAAACCCACATATCTTTTAAGATATTGTCCATCTTTCCCCCTATTGAGGGAGGATAATGAAAGTAAAAGGTAGATCTATCAATTAGTTATGGTCTTTTTACTGATATCAATTTTGTTCATGAATTATTAAGTGATTAAAACGCAAAATAATAATACCCAAATCTGCAAAGGAGGATATTGCATATTTCTGCCTTTCGGTACCTATTTACATTCATATCCATAATTATGTATTTCTGTGTAGTACAGATCAGGGACCCATGATGAAATCCCGTTACCGCAATTCTGTCATTGGGTGTAAATCCAATTCACTTATTATATAATTCAATAACTAAAAGACATGGAATTGCCCTCTACATATATTACACGTTGGGGGAGGGGGGGGGGGGGGCAAGAGCAGAGACATGTGGAGAAAGTGCTTCCACAAGTAGATTGTTCATGGAGCACTTTTGGCTGTTGCTGTAAGAGCTTCTTCTAGTGTTCTTTAAGGTCACTCAACACAAGGGATGGCAGAATCTCAAAGTTTCAGTTTGCTTTTTTGTCTTGCTCTTGCTCTCTGTCCTTTTTTTTGTCTCCTTTCTTCTCCCTCCTTCTCTTTCCTCTTCTCTCCTATCACTTCTCTCTCTCTCTCTCTCTCTCTCTCTCTCTCTCTCTCCTGCTCCCTCTCTCTCCCCCCTCCCTCCCCCTGTGGGTTTATGACAGATGTGATTAACTGAGCCAGGTGAGGGGAGGGAAAATAACACACCTCCCAGGCTGGAATAAAGCTGGAATAAATGGTAAAAATGGGAATTCTGTGGTAATAATGCATTATTGTGTGGTTGTCCCTCAGTGTCACGGAGTGATTTGTATCCCAGTGCAGGCCAGCAGGCTTTAATGGGAGTCGGGCGATCCGACTGATTTATTTACCTTCAGCCACCCGTGTTACTTTTGGCTGCGCTGTGCCGAGGAGTGTGTGAGAATTCCTGGCGGGGTCCTGACTGTGTGTGTGTGTGTGTGTGTGTGTTTGGTATGTTTGTGTGTGTTTCTCTTTGAGTCATACCGAGGCAGGATTGTGTGTGTGTTTGAGAGAGTGTGTGTGTGTATGTATGTGTGTGTAAGGGTGCGTGTCTCGCTCACTCACTTAGAGGTACTGTAGGAGGAACAGGCCCTGTTTTGTTTGGGCCAGTGGGGAGGCCCCACTAGAGGCTCCCTCTAATTCAATTATTTCTGTGGAACGTGCCAAGCAGCCACCACAGATCCGCTATTTAGATTGAGGTGTCATTTTTATGGAAGATAGTTTGGGCAGATAGTTTGGGTGGATGGCCTCGTCCACTGATCGTCGCCGCTGTGGAAGTGGGTGAGTGCTATGGTCCTATGGTTTCTCTCGACTCACCCGGCTCCAGGATAGATTTTACATTTACATTACATTTACATTTACATTTAAGTCATTTAGCAGACGCTCTTATCCAGAGCGACTTACAAATTGGTGCATTCACCTTATGATATCCAGTGGAACAACCACTTTACAATAGTGCATCTAACTCTTTTAAGGGGGGGGAGGGGGGGGTTAGAAGGATTACTTTATCCTATCCTAGGTATTCCTTAAAGAGGTGGGGTTTCAGGTGTCTCCGGAAGGTGGTGATTGACTCCGCTGACCTGGCGTCGTGAGGGAGTTTGTTCCACCATTGGGGTGCCAGAGCAGCGAACAGTTTTGACTGGGCTGAGCGGGAACTGTACTTCCTCAGAGGTAGGGAGGCGAGCAGGCCAGAGGTGGATGAACGCAGTGCCCTTGTTTGGGTGTAGGGCCTGATCAGAGCCTGAAGGTACGGAGGTGCCGTTCCCCTCACAGCTCCGTAGGCAAGCACCATGGTCTTGTAGCGGATGCGAGCTTCAACTGGAAGCCAGTGGAGAGAGCGGAGGAGCGGGGTGACGTGAGAGAACTTGGGAAAGTTGAACACCAGACGGGCTGCGGCGTTCTGGATGAGTTGTAGGGGTTTAATGGCACAGGCAGGGAGCCCAGCCAACAGCGAGTTGCAGTAATCCAGACGGGAGATGACAAGTGCCTGGATTAGGACCTGCGCCGCTTCCTGCGTGAGGCAGGGTCGTACTCTGCGAATGTTGTAGAGCATGAACCTACAGGAACGGGTCACCGCCTTGATGTTAGTTGAGAACGACAGGGTGTTGTCCAGGATCACGCCAAGGTTCTTAGCACTCTGGGAGGAGGACACAATGGAGTTGTCAACCGTGATGGCGAGATCATGGAACGGGCAGTCCTTCCCCGGGAGGAAGAGCAGCTCCGTCTTGCCGAGGTTCAGCTTGAGGTGGTGATCCATCATCCACACTGATATGTCTGCCAGACATGCAGAGATGCGATTCACCACCTGGTTATCAGAGGGGGGAAAGGAGAAGATTAATTGTGTGTCGTCTGCATAGCAATGATAGGAGAGACCATGTGAGGATATGACAGAGCCAAGTGACTTGGTGTATAGCGAGAATAGGAGAGGGCCTAGAACAGAGCCCTGGGGGACACCAGTGGTGAGAGCACGTGGTGCGGAGACAGATTCTCGCCACGCCACCTGGTAGGAGCGACCTGTCAGGTAGGACGCAATCCAAGCGTGGACCTTGCCGGAGATGCCCAGCTCGGAGAGGGTGGAGAGGAGGATCTGATGGTTCACAGTATCAAAGGCAGCCGATAGGTCTAGAAGGATGAGAGCAGAGGAGAGAGAGTTAGCTTTAGCAGTGCGGAGCGCCTCCGTGACACAGAGAAGAGCAGTCTCAGTTGAATGACTAGTCTTGAAACCTGACTGATTTGGATCAAGAAGGTCATTCTGAGAGAGATAGCAGGAGAGCTGGCCAAGGACGGCACGTTCAAGAGTTTTGGAGAGAAAAGAAAGAAGGGATACTGGTCTGTAGTTATTGACATCAGAGGGATCGAGTGTAGGTTTTTTCAGAAGGGGTGCAACTCTCGCTCTCTTGAAGACGGAAGGGACGTAGCCAGCGGTCAAGGATGAGTTGATGAGCGAGGTGAGGTAAGGGAGAAGGTCTCCGGAAATGGTCTGGAGAAGAGAGGAGGGGATAGGGTCAAGCGGGCAGGTTGTTGGGCGGCCGGCCGTCACAAGACGCGAGATTTCATCTGGAGAGAGAGGGGAGAAAGAGGTCAAAGCACAGGGTAGGGCAGTGTGAGCAGAACCAGCGGTGTCGTTTGACTTAGCAAACGAGGATCGGATGTCGTCGACCTTCTTTTCAAAATGGTTGACGAAGTCATCCGCAGAGAGGGAGGAGGGGGGAGGAGGGGGAGGAGGATTCAGGAGGGAGGAGAAGGTGGCAAAGAGCTTCCTAGGGTTAGAGGCAGATGCTTGGAATTTAGAGTGGTAGAAATTGGCTTTAGCAGCAGAGACAGAAGAGGAGAATGTAGAGAGGAGGGAGTGAAAGGATGCCAGGTCCGCAGGGAGGCGAGTTTTCCTCCATTTCCGCTCGGCTGCCCGGAGCCCTGTTCTGTGAGCTCGCAATGAGTCGTCGAGCCACGGAGCAGGAGGGGAGGACCGAGCCGGCCTGGAGGATAGGGGACATAGAGAGTCAAAGGATGCAGAAAGGGAGGAGAGGAGGGTTGAGGAGGCAGAATCAGGAGATAGGTTGGAGAAGGTTTGAGCAGAGGGAAGAGATGATAGGATGGAAGAGGAGAGAGTAGCGGGGGAGAGAGAGCGAAGGTTGGGACGGCGCGATACCATCCGAGTAGGGGCAGTGTGGGAAGTGTTGGATGAGAGCGAGAGGGAAAAGGATACAAGGTAGTGGTCGGAGACTTGGAGGGGAGTTGCAATGAGATTAGTGGAAGAACAGCATCTAGTAAAGATGAGGTCAAGCGTATTGCCTGCCTTGTGAGTAGGGGGGGAAGGTGAGAGGGTGAGGTCAAAAGAGGAGAGGAGTGGAAAGAAGGAGGCAGAGAGGAATGAGTCAAAGGTAGACGTGGGGAGATTAAAGTCACCCAGAACTGTGAGAGGTGAGCCATCCTCAGGAAAGGAACTTATCAGGGCGTCAAGCTCATTGATGAACTCTCCAAGGGAACCTGGAGGGCGATAAATGATAAGGATGTTAAGCTTGAAAGGGCTGGTAACTGTGACAGCATGGAATTCAAAGGAGGCGATAGACAGATGGGTCAGGGGAGAAAGAGAAAATGTCCACTTGGGAGAGATGAGGATCCCAGTGCCACCACCCCGCTGACCAGAAGCTCTCGGGGTGTGCGAGAACACGTGGGCAGACGAGGAGAGAGCAGTAGGAGTAGCAGTGTTATCATTGGTAATCCATGTTTCCGTCAGTGCCAAGAAGTCGAGGGACTGGAGGGAAGCATAGGCTGAGATGAACTCTGCCTTGTTGGCCGCAGATCGGCAGTTCCAGAGGCTGCCTGAGACCTGGAACTCCACGTGGGTCGTGCGCGCTGGTACCACCAGGTTAGAGTAGCAGCGGCCACGCGGTGTGAAGCGTTTGTATGGTCTATGCAGAGAGGAGAGAACAGGGATAGACAGACACATAGTTGACAGGCTACAGAAGAGGCTACGCTAATGCAAAGGAGATTGGAATGACAAGTGGACTACACGTCTCGAATGTTCAGAAAGTTTAAGCTTACGTTGCAAAAAATCTTATTGACTAAAATGATATAGTACTGCTGGCTGGTGAAATAGGCTAGCTAGCAGTGGCTGCGTTGTTGACTTTGTTTGAAAGTGTAGCTGGCTAGGTAACCTCGACAATTACTCTAGACTACACAATTATCTTGGATACAAAGACGGCTATGTAGCCAGCTAAGATCAAACAAATCAAACTGTTGTACTGTAATGAAATGAAATGTAATACTACCTGTGGAGCGAAGCGGAATGCAACTACTCGCTCCAACCCGGAAGTGCGTATCATAGAGGGAGAGGCAATAGAAGTGTTGTTTCTTGTATTATTGTCTTTTGTGTCTTTAGAGGACTGCTTCACCTTAATGTCCCCTTTCCCTTTTCTTCTGTCCTTATTTTGTCCCACTTTGTCCCTTCTTTGTCCCTTCTTCTCTTCTGCCAACTAGACACTCCTTGTTAGCTAGCTAGCTTCTTCCAGGAATGTCCCTAGCAACTGCCTAGCAACAGGTAAACAACTTAGCTAGCTAAGAAAACGGTATAATTTTATGAAAAATTGTTACTTTTTCAAAAGCCTTTCTTCTTTGTTAGCTGCTTGTTTGGTCTCCTATTCAGTTTGCAGTTTTCTTTTGATTTTTTTCGATGTACTTTACTCTAAAAAAAACATTTAAATTTCAATATTTGTAGGAGCTCATCTTTTCAGCTGCTGCTGCTTAATTTGGAACTCCGGAAATTTTGACTCTTCAAACATACCAAAGTCGCTATATGCGATCCCTGACTCTGCTTCTGGTACGCAAGCTGTTTTAATTAGTTCCCCGCATCCAGTGCAGGCGGGAGGGATTGTTAATTGCGCTACCGAACTGCCCCTAATCAAAACGAAACAAAACGGCCTAAACCCAGCCGTCAGAAAACACAGAAAATTTAACTTTTTTCAATGTGTCAATCACTCTCGAGTCATCTGGGACCCACGAGCTAAGCCCAAGGGACTACTAGGGGGGCACTTGAACATTCGTAGTGTCATTCCAAAAAGTGATCAAATTCAACATCTACTCACAGACTCCAACCTTGACTTTCTCTGCCTCTCAGAGACATGGCTCCATAAAAACTCTCCATCTGCTGCTTTGATTGTGCCTGGCTACAATGTTTTCAGGAGAGACAGGACTGAAGGAAGAGGAGGGGGTGTGATGATTTACATTAAAGAACATATCCGATGTAAACAAATTGAGTGGTCATGTGATAATGAACTAGAATGTATTGGCCTGAACATTACACTGTCTCCCCAAATGTCTTTTACCCTCATTGGAATGTATAGGCCACCTTCCACCAAAAGTGTGTTTTTTGATCAGTTTAATAACATGCTTAGGGAATGTGATTTTGGGAAAGAGGTCATCTTAATGGGAGATTTTAACATTAATTATGAAGACAAGTGTTGTAGGAAAACCCTCAAACGGATCACTAATACCCTTGACCTTACACAGCTAGTTAAAGGGCCAACCAGGGTGACTTGTTGCTCTAAAACACAGATTGATTTGGTGTTCAGTAATAAACCAGAGAGTGACTAAATCATTCAATATGGTTACTGGGCTATCTGATCATAATCTGACACTTATATCCAGAAAGCTGTCTAAGAGCAGGTTTAACCTCTCTACTGTTAGAAAGCCTGATCAACTAAGAATACCTAAGAGTGAATTAAGCTATTTTGAAAACGCAATTAAGGGAATTAACTGGAATGATCTCTTGTCCTATGCAGACGTGGAAGCTGATAGTCAAGTTTTTCTATCCACAATCCAGACTACATTAAATGGTTTCCTAAAGAAAATCAAATCCAAACCTGGCCAAAAGAGCACTCTTCCTTGGCTAAATGGAGAAATCTGGAAATTGATGAAGGAACGAGATTATTATCTAAAAATAGCCCTAAGATCCAAATTAGAGCATGACAGACGTAGGTTTACCATGTTGAGAAATAAGGTGATGAAAGAAATCAGACAGGCCAAGGCAAACTTTTTTATTAACATAATTGGTGAAGCAAAGGGAAATTCTAAACTGATCTGGGAGAATCTAAAAAAGTTAACAGGGAAAGACCATAGTAACACTGCAAAAAGACTAGAAATCATGGTGAATAACAATCTAACACAGGATGCAGTCGAAATAGCAATAGCCTTCAATTCCTACTTTATTGACTCTGTCAGGGTACTGACACAGAACCCCTCCACTGGTTTCTTGGGCTCAGTGCTAGTAAATGATGCTCAACCTGTCTTCATCATAAGGGAGGTTTCTGAGTCAAAGGTGGACAAGGTGATTAGCTCACTAAAGAACTCTAAAGCCAAAGATGTGTTTGGGATGGACTCTACCTTTCTTAAAAACTACAAAGAGTCACTCATTGGCCCCATTACTAAGGTCACCAACACATCTATTGGTCTCAGGGTGTTTCCAAGGGTATGGAAGTCGGCCATAATAACGGCCATCTTTAAATCAGGCGACCCTGCTGACGTGAGTAACTACAGGCCCATTAGTATACTACCTGTGGTGTCAAAGGTTGTTGAAAAGTGTGTAGCAGAACAACTGATTGCCCACCTCAACAACAGCCCCTTCACATTACATTCCATGCAGTTTGGCTTCAGAGCGAAACACTCCACAGAAACGGCCAACTGCTTTCTTCTGGAAAATGTGAAGTCCAAGATGAACAAAGGGGGCGTTGTTGGGGCTGTGTTTCAGGAAGGCTTTTGATACTGTTAACCATGAGATTCTCATCACAAAATTGTCCAAGTTCAACTTTTCCCCCGATGCCTTGAGATGGATGAAATCATACCTTGAAGGCAGAACTCAGTGTGTCAGAGTGAGCAATGAGCTGTCGCCCACTCTTAGCTATGATGTGGGTGTGCCCCAAGGGTCAATACTGGGGCCCCTCCTGTTCAGCCTGTACATTAATGATCTGCCTTCTGTCTGTACTGGGTCTGAAGTTCAAATGTATGCAGATGATACAGTGATATATGTGCATGCAAAGAGCAAACAACAAGCTGCACAAGAACTCACTACTGTAATGGTCCAGGTTACAAAGTGGCTCAGTGACTCGTGTTTGCATCTCAATGTGAAAAAAACTGTTTGCATGTTCTTCACAAAGAGGGCAACAGATGCTACTGAGCCAGATGTCTATGTGTCAGGGGAGAAGCTCCAGGTGGTATCTGATTTTAAGTACCTTGGCATCATACTTGATTCCAACCTCTCTTTTAAAAAGCATGTGAAAAGGGTAATTCAAATAACCAAATTCAACCTAGCTAATTTCCGATTTATACGAAATTGTTTGACTACAGAGGTAGCAAAACTGTACTTCAAATCTATGATACTCCCCCACTTAACATACTGCTTGACTAGTTGGGCCCAAGCTTGCTGTACAACAGTAAGACCTATTCAGTCTGTCTACAAACAGGCTCTCAAAGTGCTTGATAGGAAGCCCAATAGCCATCATCACTGTCACATCCTCAGAAAGCATGAGCTCCTGAGTTGGGAAAATCTTGTGCAATACACCGACGCATGTCTTGTATTCAAGATCCTAAATGGCCTGGCTCCCCCTCCACTCAGTATTTTTGTTAAACAGAAAACCCAAACATATGGCAGCAGATCTACAAGGTCTGCCATGAGAGGTGACTGTATAGTTCCCCTAAGGAAAAGCACCTTTAGTAAATCCGCTTTCTCTGTGAGAGCTTCCCATGTCTGGAATACACTGCCATCAGACACACATAACTGCACCACATATCACACTTTCACAAAATGCTTGAAGACATGGCTAAAGGTCAATCAGATTTGTGAACATGGTCCCTAGCTGTGTGTTGCCGCTTTCAATGTCTGTTGTCTGTAACTTGTGAGGTGTGGAAACACTTCGTTGCTTTTATGAATTTTGTCTTACTGCTTTTTGTTCTATGTTGCTCTGTCTGTATGCTACGTCTTGCTTGTCCTATGTTGCTATGTCTGTATGCTATGTCTTGTTCTATGTTGCTATTGTCTATATTGTAATTGTTTTTAATAACCTGCCCAGGGACTGCGGTTGAAAATTAGCCGGCTGGCTAAAACCGGCACTTTTACTGAAACGTTGATTAATGTGCACTGTCCCTGTAAAAATAAACTCAAACTCAACTCAACTCAACTCAATTTGCCAAAGTACTGTACAGTTCACTCAGCGGAAGAGAAATGTCAAACGATGTGGGTTCTGAAAGTGAAGCATCAGAGCATCAGAGGGCCAGTGTTGGAAAGTAAGAGCAAGTGAAACATTAGGCTACTCCATCCATCCACCACTCATATGTCACACAAGTGCATATTAACTGACTCTTAGTCATAGTGTGTCATACTGTCAAATCATAGTGTAAAAAAAACGTATAGTCAAATCAAATCAAATGTTATTTGTCACATGCGCCAAATACAACGGGTGTAGACCTTACAGTGCTTACTTACGAGCCCTTAACCAACAATGCAGTTTTAAGAAAAATACCTACGAAAAAAAATATTGAAATAAAAGTAACAAATAATTAAAGAGCAGCTGTAAAATAACAGCGAGGCGATATAGTCTCACTATAGGCTAGACGGTGTTGGTGTGTGTGAGAATGGTGCGTGTGTGCAAGCGTGCATGTGCGTGTCTGAGTGTATTTCTGTGTGTGTAACGTCCTGACCAGAGTTCTTATGTGTTTTGCTTGTTTAGTGTTGGTCAGGACGTGAGCTGGGTGGGAATTCTATGTTGTGTGTCTAGTTTGTCTGTTTCTGTGTCCAGCCTAATATGGTTCTCAATCAGAGGCAGCTGTCAATCGTTGTCCCTGATTGAGAATCATATATAGGAGGCTAGTTTTGTGTTGGGATTTGGTGGGTGATTGTTTCCTGTCTCTGTGTTTTGTCTGCACCAGATAGGGCTGTCTCGGTTTTCACATTTGTTATTTTGTTACTTGTATTAGTGTTACCATTTATTCGTCTAATTAAACATGTTGAACACTAGCCGCGCTGCATTTTGGTCCTCTCCTTCATCCCAGGAAGAAAACCATGACAGTGTGAGTGCGTATGTTCCTGTGTGTGTTAGTGTGCGCTTGCCTAGGGCGTGTATACGTGTCTGAATGTATTTCTCAGCGGCGTCTCATTGATATGTTAGGTAGGAAGTGCGCACCAATATTGCATTTTAAAAGCCTGTTATATTAAATGAAGTACCCTTCATGGAGAATTGAATCAATGAAATTAATGAATAAAGATTTGATAAAGTGCCAAAATTCAGCATTTTGACATGTGCACCCTCTATCAAATCATATCAAATGTATTTATAAAGCCCTTCTTACATCAGCTGATATCTCAAAGTGCTGTACAGAAACCCAGCCTAAAACCCCAAACAGCAAGCAATGCAGGTGTAGAAGCACGGCGGCTAGGAAAACCTCCCTAGGAAGAAACCTAGAGAGGAACCAGGCTATGAGGGGTGGCCAGTCCTCTTCTGCCTGTGCCGGATGGAGATTATAACAGAACGTGGCCAAGATGTTCAAATGTTCATAGATGACCAGCAGGGTCAAATAATAATAATCACAGTGGTTGTCGAGGGTGCAACAGGTCAGCACCTCAGGAGTAAATGTCAGTTGGCTTTTCATAGCCGATCATTAAGAGTATCTCTACCGCTCCTGCTGTCTCTAGAGAGTTGAAAACAGCAGGTCTGGGATAGGTAGCACGTCCGGTGAACAGGTCAGGGTTCCATAGCCGCAGGCAGAGCAGTTGAAACTGGAGCAGCAGCACGGCCAGGTGGACTGGGGACAGCAAGGAGTCATCAGCCCAGATAGTTCTGAGGCATGGTCCTAGGGCTCAGGTCTTCAGAGAGAGAAAGAAAGAAAGCGCATACTTAAATTCACACAGGACACCAGATAAGACATGAGAAATACTCCAGATATAACAGACTGACCCTAGCCCCCCGACACATAAACTACTGCAGCATAAATACTGGAGGCTGAGACAGGAGGGGTCGGGAGACAGTGGCCCCGTCCGACGATACCCCTGGACAGAGCCAAACAGGCAGGATATAACCCCACCCACTTTGCCAAAGCACAGCCCCCACACCACTCGAGGGATAACTTCAACCACCAACTTACCATCCTGAGACAAGACCGAGTATAGCCCACAAAGATCTCCGCCACGGCACAACCCAAGGGGGGGCGCCAAACCAGACAGGAAGATCACGTCAGTGACTCAACCCACTCAAGTGACGCACCCCTCCTAGGGACGGCATGGAAGAGCACCAGTAAGCCAGTGACTCAGCCCCTGTAATAGGGTTAGAGGCAGAGAATCCCAGTGGAGAGAGGGGAACCGGCCAGGCAGAGACAGCAAGGGTGGTTCGTTGCTCCAGTGCCTTTCCGTTCACCTTCACACTCATGGGCCAGACTACACTCAATCATAGGACCTACTGAAGAGATGAGTTTTCAATAAAGGCTTCAAGGTCGAGATCGAGTCTGCATCTCTCACATGGGTAGGCAGTGACAGGCAATGACATCACCAAGAGGTAAAATACAGTATATAGTGAAAACAATAGTGGTCCTAAAACGGAACCTTGAGGAACACCGAAATGTACAGTTGATTTGTCAGAGGACAAACCATCCACAGAGACAAACTGATAGCTTTCCGACAGATAAGATCTAAACCAGGCCAGAACTGGTCCGTGTAGACCAATTTGGGATTCCAATCTCTCCAAAAGAATGTGGTGATCGATGGTATCAAAAGCAGCACTAAGGTCTAGGAGCACGAGGACAGGGACAGAGTCTCGGTCTGACGCCATTAAAAGGTAATTTACCACCTTCACAAGTGCAGTCTCAGTGCTATGATGGGGTCTAAAATCAGACTGAAGCGTTTCATATACATTGGTTGTCTTCAGGAAGGCAGTGAGTTGCTGTGCAACAGCTTTTTCTAAAATTTTTGAGAGGAATGGGAGATTCAATATAGGCCGATAGTTTTTTATATTTTCTGGGTCAAGGTTTGGCTTTTTCAAGAGAGGCTTTATTACTGCCACTTTTAGTGAGTTTGGTACACATGAGGTGGATAGAGAGCCGTTTATTATGTTCAACATAGGAGGGCCAAGCACAGGAAACAGCTCTTTCAGTAGTTTAGTTGGAATAGGGTCCAGTATGCAGCTTGAAGGTTTAGAGGCCATGATTATTTTCATCATTGTGTCAAGAGATATAATACTAAAACACTTGAGTGTCTCCCTTGATCCTAGGTCCTGGCAGAGTAGTGCAGACTCAGGACAACTGAGCTTTGGAGGAATACGCAGCTTTAAAGAGGAGTCCGTAATTTGCTTTCTAATGATCATGATCTTTTCCTCAAAGAAGTTCATGAATTTATCACTGCTGAAGTGAAAGCCATCCTCTCTTGGGGAATGCTGCTTTTTAGTTAGCTTTGCGACAGTATCAAAAATACATTTTGGATTGTTCTTATTTTCCTCAATTAAGTTGGAAAAATAGGATGATCGAGCAGAAGTGAGGGCTCTTCGATACTGCACGGTACTGTCTTTCCAAGCTAGTCGGAAGACTTCCAGTTTGGTGTGGCGCCATTTCCGTTCCAATTATCTGGAAGCTTGCGTCAGAGCTCGGGTATTTTCTGTATACTAGGGAGCTAGTTTCTTATGACAAATGTTTTTTGTTTTTAGGGGTGCGACTGCATCTAGGGTATTGCGCAAGGTTAAATTGAGTTACTCAGTTAGGTGGTTAACTGATTTTTGTACTCTGACGTCCTTGGGTAGGCGGAGGGAATCTGGAAGAGCATCTAGGAATCTTTGGGTTGTCCGAGAATTTATAGCACTACTTTTGATGATCCTTGGTTGGGGTCTGAGCAGATTATTTGCTGCGATTGCAAACGTAATAAAATGGTGGTCTTATAGTCCAGGATTATGAGGAAAAACATTAAGATCCACATTTATTCCATGGGACAAAACTAGGTCCAGAGTATGACTGTGGCAGTGAGTAGGTCCGGAGACATGTTGGACAAAACCCACTGAGTCGATGATGGCTCCGAAAGCCTTTTGGAGTGGGTCTGTGGACTTTTCCATGTGAATATTAAAGTCATCAAAAATTAGAATATTATCTGCCATGACTATAGGAATTCAGGGAACTCAGTGAGGAATGCTGTATATGGCCCAGGAGGCCGGTAAGCGGTAGCTATAAAAAGTTATTGAGTAGGCTGCATAGATTTCATGACTAGAAGCTCAAAAGACGAAAACGTAGTTTTTTTGTAAATTGGAATTTGCTATCATAAATGTTAGCAACACCTCCACCTTTGCGGGATGCACGGGGGATATGGTCACTAGTGTAACCAGGAGGTGAGGCCTCATTTAACACAGTAAATTCATCAGGCTTAAGCCATGTTTCAGTCAGGCCAATCACATCAACATTATGATCAGTGATTAGTTCATTGACTTTAACTGCCTTGGAAGTGAGGGATCTAACATTAAGTAGCCCTATTTTGAGATGTGAGATCACAATCTCTTTCAATAATGGCAAGAATGGAGGAGTTCTTTATTTCAGTGAGATTGCTAAGGCGAACACCGCCATGTTTAGTTTTGCCCAACCTAGGTCGAGGCATAGACACGGTCTCAATGGGGATAGCTGAGCTGACTACACTGACTGTGCTAGTGGCAGACTCCACTAAGCTGGCATGCTGGCTAACAGCCTGCTGCCTGACCTGCACCATATCTCATTGTGGAGCTAGGGGAGTTAGAGCCCTGTCTATGTTCGTAGATAAGATGAGAGCACCCCTCCAGCTAGGATGGAGTCCGTCACTCCTCAACAGGCCAGGCTTGGTCCTGTTTGTGGGTGAGTCCCAGAAAGAGGGCCAATTATATACAAATTCTATCATTTTGGAGGGGCAGAAAACAGTTTTCAACCAGCGATTGAGTTGTGAGACTCTGCTGTAGAGCTCATCACTCCCCCTAACTGGGAGGGGGCCAGAGACAATTACTCGATGCCGACATCTTTCTAGCTGATTTACACGCTGAAGCTATGTTGTCCTTGGTGACCTCTGACTGTTTCATCCTAACATCGTTGGTGCCGACGTGGATAACAATATCCCTATACTCTCTACACTCGCCAGTTTTAGCTTTAGCCGGCACCATCTTCAGATTAGCCTTAACGTCGGTAGCCCTGCCCCCTGGTAAACAGTGTATGATCGCTGGATGATTCGTTTTAAGTCTAATACTACGGGTAATGACTTCTAGGAAGATTTTAACCAACTTAACCCCAAAATGTAAAGCCCTTGTTATTTTGTTGCTGTAACGATGTGCACTGAGAGTCGGGAAGCAAGTTCAGGGAGTGAATGTTTTAATAAAATAAACGGAACATAATACAAAACAAGAAACACTAACAGCACACAGACATGAAATAGAAACAATAACGCCTGGGGAAGGAACCAAAGGGAGAGACATATATATAGGTAAGGTAATCAGGGAGGTGATGGATTCCAGGTGAGTCTGATAAGCTTATTCCTCTCATTTTGTGCACAAATTTGTTTACATCCCTGTTAGTGAACATTCCTCATTTACCAAGACAGTCCATCCACCTGACAGGTGTGGAATATCAAAATGCTGATTAAACAGCATCATTATTACACAGGTGCACCTTGTGCTGGGGACAATAAAAGGCCACTCTAAAATGTGCAGTTTTGTCACACAACACATGAACTGTAACTCAGTAAAATCGTTGAAATTGTTGCATGTTGCGTTTATATATTTTTTCTGTGTAATATTGTGAAACTATTCCGTTAACAAATACGTGCCTTCGGAAAGTATGCAGACCCCTTGACTTTATCCACATTTTTATGTTACAGCTTTATTCTAAAATTGATCAAATAAAATATCAGCAATCTACAATCTATACCCCATAATGACAAAGCGAAAACAGGTTTTCTGAAGTTTTTGCAAATATATAAAAAACTGAAATACCTTATTTACATTAGTATTCAGACCCTTTGCTGTTAGACTCGAAATTGAGGTCAGGTGTATCTTATTTCCATTGATCATCCTTGAGATGTTTCTACAACTTGATTGGAGTCCACCTGTGGTAAATTAAATTGATCGGACAGGATTTGGAAAGGCACATACTTGTCTATATAAGGTCCCGCAGTTGACAGTGAATGTCAGAGCAAAAAACCAACCCATGAGTTCGAAGAAAGTGTCCGTAGAGCTCCGAGACAGGATTGTGTCGAGGCACAGATCTGGGGAAGGGTACGAAAAATATCTGTAGCATTGAAGGACCCCAAGAACACAGTGGCCTCCATCATTCTTAAATGGAAGAAGTTTGGAACCACGAAGACTCTTCCTAGAGCTGGCCGCCTGGCCAAACTGAGTAATCGGGGGAGAAAGGCCTCGGTCAGGGAGGTGACCAAGAACCCGATGGTCACTCTGACAGAGCTCTAGAGTTCCTCTGGAGATGGGAGAACTTTCCAGAAGGACAATCAGGCCTTTATGGTAGAGTGGCCAAACGGAAGCCTCTCCTCAGTAAATGGCACATGACAGCCTTTTGATTCATATGTTGATGATGTAAAGAATATTTGCTGGTCTGTGGTGTGTAATGACACATTTATGAAACGACTTATTCCAGTTACTAATAAACACGCACCCATTAAGAAAGTGACTGTAAAAACTGTTAAATCCCCTTGGATTGATAAGGAATTGAAAAATTGTATGTTTAAGAGGGATGAGGCAAAAGGTATGGCAATTAAGTCTGGCAGCCCAACTGATTGGCAAACGTACTGCCAATTAGGAAATCATGTGACGAAAAAAAACGGGGAAAAAACTGCACTATGAAACAAATATAAATTATATAAAGAATGATAGTAAAAAGCTTTGGGGCATCTTAAATGAAATTCTGGGGGGAAAAGCCACATCGGCTCCTTCATTTATTGAATCAGCTGGCTCATTCATCAAAGCCCACTGATATCGCAAACTACTTTAATGACTTTTTCATTGGCAAGATAAGCAAAATTTGGGATGACATGCCATCAACAAACGCTGACACTACACATCCAAGTATATCGGACCAAATTATGAAAGACAAACTTTTGAATTCTGTAAAGTCAGTGTCTATCAACAATGACAAGCCACCAGGGTCTGACAATCCTAGATGGAAAATTACTGAGGATAATAGCAGACGATATTGCCACTCCTATTTGCCACATCTTCAATTTAAGCCTACTAGAGAGCGGGTGCCCTCAGGCCTGGAGGGAAGCTAAAGTCATTCCGCTACCCAAGAAGAGTAAAGCCCCCTTTACTGGCTGAAATAGCCGACCAATCAGCCTGTTACCAATCCTTAGTAAACTTCTGGAAAAAAATCAGATACAATGCTATTTTCCAGTAAACAAATTGACAACAGAATTTCAGCATGCTTATAGGGAAGGGCACTCAACAAGCACAGCACTTACACAAATGACTGATGATTGGTTGAGAGATTGATGATAAAACGATTGTGGGGGCTGTCTTGTTAGACTTCAGTGCAACTTTTGACATTATTGATCATAGTCTGCTGCTGGAAAAATGTATGTGTTATGGCTTTACACCCTCTGCTTAATGTGGATAAAGAGTTCCTTGTCTAACAGAACACAGAGGGTGACCTTAAAGGAAGCCTATCAAATATAATCCAGTTAGAATCAGGAATTCCCCAGGGTAGCTGTTTAGGCCCCTTGCTTTTTACATTTTTTACTAACGACATGCCACTGACTTTGAGTAAAGCCAGAGTTTCTATGTATGCGGAGGACTCAACACTATACATGTCAGCTACTACAGCTACTGAAATGACTGCAACACTCAACAAAGAGCTGCAGTTAGATTCAGAGTGGTGGCAAGGAATAAGTTAGCCCTAAATATTTCTGAAACGTAAAGCATTGCATTTGGAACAAAACACTCACTAAACCCTAAACCTCAACTAAATCTTGTAAAAATAATGTGGAAATTGAGCAAGTTGAGATGACTAAACTGCTTGGAGTAACCCTAGATTGTGAACTGTCATGGTCAAAACATATTGATGCAGTAGTAGCTAAGATGGGGAGAAGTCTGTCTATAATAAAGCGATGCTCTGCCTACTTAACAACACTATTAACAAGGCAGGTCCTACAGGCCCTAGTTTTGTCGCACCTTGACTACTGTTCAGTCGTGTGGTCAGGTGCCACAAAAAAGGACTTAGGAAATTTGCAATTGGCTCAGGACAGGGCAGCACAGCTGGCCCTTGGATGTACACAGGGAGCTAATATTAATAAGATGCATGTCAATCTCACCTGGCTGAAAGTGGAGGAGAGATTGACTTCATCACTACTTTTATTTATGAGAGGTATTGACATGTTGAATGCGAGCTGTCTGTCTAAACTACTGGCACACAGCTCAGACACCAACGCATACCCCACAAGACATGCCACAAGAGGTCTCTTCATAGTTCCCTTTTCACAGTCCCCAGGTCAGAAGTTTACATACACTCAATTAGTATTTGGTAGCATTGCCTTTAAATTGTTTAACTTGGGTCAAACATTTTGGGTAGCCTTCCACAAGCTTCCCACAATAAGTTGGGTGCATTTTGGCTCATTCCTCCTGACTGATGTCTTGTGATGTTGCTTCAATATATCTACATAATTTTCCATCCTCATGATGCCATCTATTTTGTGAAGTGCACCAGTCCCTCTTGCAGCAAAACACCCCCACAACATGATGCTGCCACCCCTGTGCTTCACGGTTGGGATGGTGTTCTTCGGCTTGCAAGCCATCCCTTTTTCCTCCAAACATAACGATGGTCATTAATGGCCAAACACAATTTTTGTTTCATCAGACCAGAGGACATTTCTCCAAAAAGTACGATCTTTGTCCCCATGTGCAGTTGCAAACCATAGTCTGTCCTTTTTTATGGTGGTTTTGGAGCAGTGGCTTCTTCCCTGCTGAGCGGCCTTTCAGGTTATGTCGATATAGGACTCGTTTTACTGTGGATATAGATACTTTTGTACCTGTTTCCTCCAGCACTCTCACAACGTCCTTTGCTGTTGTTCTGGGATTGATTTGCACTTTTCGCACCAAAGTACGTTCATCTCTAGGAGACAGAATGCGTGTCGTTCCTGAACGGTATGACGGTTGCGTCATGGTGTTTATACTTGCATACAATTGTTTGTACAGATGAACGTGGTACCTTCAGGCGTTTGGAAATTGCTCCCAAGGATGAACCAGACTTGTGGAGTTCTACAATTTTGTTTTTGAGGTCCTGGCTGATATCTTTTGATTTTCCCATGATGTCAAGCAAAGAGGCACTGAGTTTGAAGGTAGGCCTTGAAATACATCCACAGGTACATCTCCAATTGACTCTCATGATGTCAATTAGCCTAGCAGAAGCTTTTAAAGCCATGACATAATTTTCTGGAATTTTCCAAGCTGTTTAAAGGCACAGTCAACTTAGTGTATGTAAACTTCTGACCCACTGGAATTGTGATACAGTGAATTATAAGTGAAATAATCTGTCTGTAAACAATTGTTGGAAAAATGACTTGTGTCATGCACGAAGTAGATGTCCTAACTGACTTGCCAAAACTATAGTTTGTTCACAAGAAATGTGTGGAGTGTTGGAAAAACAAGTTTTAATGACTCCAACCTAAGTTTATGTAAACTTCTGACTTCAACTGTATATATTTTTTTGACATTGAACATCTAATAGTCAAATCATATTGTAAAAGCAGGTGAGCTGGTTCTACACTCTTTGGCAATTTTCTGTTTTTTTTTTGTGGTGGAAAACTTAGAGGATCGAGCATAACACTTCAACCCTGTTACCCATAGATAGACAGGCTAGAAATGTTTAAACAAAACTGTGAGGCTTGCATCCGATTGCCACTCCATGTTGCAAACAACAAGCTTCCATTCCCCTTGTCACTAGGGTTTATGGCTGATTTGGGGTGCATTCATAAATTCACTCCGGAGTGTCAGAGTACGCTCAGATTGCGCTCTGGACGTTCGTTCAGAGCTCACTCTTGACGCTCTTGTATTTGGTGTTTTATTAGGATCCCCATTATTGTTTGCGAAAGCAGTAGATACACTTCCTGGGGTCCACACAAAACATGAAATATGACATAATATTATGACATTACATTAATAGACAAGAACAGCTCAAGGACGGAACTACATCAATTTAAAAAAGGCACACGTGGCCTACATATCAATACATACACACAAACTATCTAGGTCAAATAGGGGAGAGGTGTTGTTTTAAACATTTTTTTAATAAAAACTTTATTTAAGGTAACACCAATAAATGTAGTCTCCTCAACTTGTTCAATAGCCACACCGTTTATTACCAGATTTAGCTGAGTTGTAGAATTTAGGGAAGGATTTGTACCAAATACAATGCTCTTAGTTTATCACTGGCCACCCATTCCAAAACAGACTGCAACTCTTTGTTAAGGGTTTCAGTGACTTCCTTATCTGTGGTTGCTGATGCGTATGTTTGAATCATCAGCATACATGAACACATATGCTTTTTTTAATGCCAGTGGCAGGTCATTGGTAAAAATAGAAAAGAGTAGAGGGCCTAGAGAGCTTCCCTGCAGTACAGCAGACTTTACATGTTTGACATTAGAGAATCTTCCATTAAAGAAAACCTTTTGAGTTCTATTAGATAGATAATTCTGAATCAATGATATGGCTGAGGTTGGAAAAGCCATATCAAATAGGTTCTCAACACAACAGGTTATGGTCAATAATGTCAAAGGCTGCACTGAAGTGCAGTACATGTTGAGTGCCCCCAGCTTTCTAGCTACTTAGAGTCACAAATGAGAGAACACTTCATTCTGAACATTTTACTCACCCTAGCAGGTAATCAAGTAGGTTAGTGACTTTAACTGTGTTACTGGCAACAATTTTATTCAGTTTTTAGTCGAGTTTAGGGCATTTGTAAGTTCCTCAACTATTCTGTGCTCTGGCACTCTCAAACCAGAGTGCTCCGAAATCTGAGTAGAGTTCCAGAGGGAATTTACGAACGAACAATTAAGATGAAATTGTCAACCCTGTCACTTTATTTGGCACTTTATAGGCAGTTACTCTAGTATTTTTTAAATTGAACATCTTGAGATGGGAAGACATGTATTTTTATGAAGTTGAACATGTGCTATTCATGACAGAATGTTAAAATTAGGTGAAATCAAAAGCTTTTTTTGACCAAGTTACACTTCGACCCGAGTGTGTGTTTACGTGTGTGTGTGTGTGTGTGTGTGTGTGTGTGTGTGTGTGTGTGTGTGTGTGTGTGTGTGTGTGTGTGTGTGTGTGTGTGTGTGTGTGTGTGTGTGTGTGTGTGTGTGTGTGGACCCTACCACAGAGGCCAGCGGAGGGTGTATGTTATATTTTGAAATGCCTCCTCCATTAATCATAAGAGTTGGGTGAGCTTACACTGTCAGAGTCTCACAAGCTGTCGCAGTGAGCAGTGCTCTTAACCCAATACACACACACACACACACACACACGCCCTAACACCACCTGGCCAGTATTGTCCAGACGTACTGTATAGGCGATGTTCGGGATTAAATAGACTGTTGTTTATAGGAACATACAGAGGGGTCTCTTTCTCCTTCTTCCTGACCCAGACCTCTCCGAGCCACCAGAACAAGTCAGCAATGCCGGAGGAGAATGAGAACATTTTGGTTTGGAATCCACTCACTCTTTATCCAAATTTCCTACTTTTGCTCTCTCTCGCTTAGGCAATTTCATGTCAAATCAGTAGTCTTTAGTTTGGCCGCCAACCATTTCGGATAAACACCCACTAAAATACCAGCAATGCCACTCAACTGTGACGGGGAACACCAATAAAAAGAGAATGAAGGGAGAGAGAAAAAAAAGAGTAAGACGAAGAAAGAGAGAGTGTGTGAGGATTCCCACTGTGACCGAGGACACACACTAACACACGAGCATGTCTAATTGAACACAGTTAATAACAACATCACACACTAGAGTAAACCCCTCTGACACATGACCGTCACACACTAGAGTAGAACCCCTCTGACACATGACCGTCACACACTAGAGTAGAGCCCGCTGACACATGACCGTCACACGCTAGAGTAGAACCCTGCTGACACATGACCGTCACACACTAGAGTAGAACCCTGCTGACACATGACCGTCACACACTAGAGTAGAACCCTGCTGACACATGACCGTCACACACTAGAGTAGAACCCTGCTGACACATGACCGTCACACACTAGAGTAGAACCCCGCTGACACATGACCGTCACACACTAGAGTAGAACCCCGCTGACACATGACCGTCACACACTAGAGTAAACCCCGCTGACACATGACCGTCACACACTAGAGTAAACCCCGCTGACACATGACCGTCACACACTAGAGTAAACCCCGCTGACACATGACCGTCACACACTAGAGTAAACCCCGCTGACACATGACCGTCACACACTAGAGTAAACCCCGCTGACACATGACCGTCACACACTAGAGTAAACCCCGCTGACACATGACCGTCACACACTAGAGTAGAACCCCGCTGACACATGACCGTCACACACTAGAGTAGAACCCCTCTGACACATGACCGTCACACGCTAGAGTAGAACCCCTCTGACACATGACCGTCACACGCTAGAGTAGAACCCCTCTGACACATGACCGTCACACACTAGAGTAGAACCCCTCTGACACATGACCGTCACACACTAGAGTAGAACCCCTCTGACACATGACCGTCACACACTAGAGTAGAACCCCGCTGACACATGGCCGTCACACACTAGAGTAGAACCCCTCTGACACATGACCGTCACACACTAGAGTAGAACCCCGCTGACACATGACCGTCACACACTAGAGTAGAACCCCGCTGACACATGACCGTCACACGCTAGAGTAGAACCCCGCTGACACATGACCGTCACACACTAGAGTAGAACCCCTCTGACACATGACCGTCACACACTAGAGTAGAACCCTGCTGACACATGACCGTCACACACTAGAGTAGAACCCCGCTGACACATGACCGTCACACACTAGAGTAAACCCCTCTGACACATGACCGTCACACACTAGAGTAAACCCCGCTGACACATGACCGTCACACACTAGAGTAGAACCCCGCTGACACATGACCGTCACACACTAGAGTAAACCCCTCTGACACATGACCGTCACACACTAGAGTAGAACCCCTCTGACACATGACCGTCACACACTAGAGTAGAACCCCGCTGACACATGACCGTCACACACTAGAGTAGAACCCCGCTGACACATGACCGTCACACACTAGAGTAGAACCCCTCTGACACATGACCGTCACACACTAGAGTAGAACCCCGCTGACACATGACCGTCACACACTAGAGTAGAACCCCGCTGACACATGACCGTCACACACTAGAGTAAACCCCTCTGACACATGACCGTCACACACTAGAGTAGAACCCCGCTGACACATGACCGTCACACACTAGAGTAGAACCCCGCTGACACATGACCGTCACACACTAGAGTAGAACCCCGCTGACACATGACCGTCACACACTAGAGTAGAACCCCTCTGACACATGACCGTCACACACTAGAGTAGAACCCCTCTGACACATGACCGTCACACACTAGAGTAGAACCCCTCTGACACATGACCGTCACACACTAGAGTAAACCCCTCTGACACATGACCGTCACACACTAGAGTAGAACCCCGCTGACACATGACCGTCACACACTAGAGTAGAACCCCTCTGACACATGACCGTCACACACTAGAGTAGAACCCCTCTGACACATGACCGTCACACACTAGAGTAGAACCCTGCTGACACATGACCGTCACACACTAGAGTAGAACCCCTCTGACACATGACCGTCACACACTAGAGTAGAACCCCGCTGACACATGACCGTCACACACTAGACTAGAACCCCGCTGACACATGACCGTCACACACTAGAGTAGAACCCCGCTGACACATGACCGTCACACACTAGAGTAGAACCCCGCTGACACATGACCGTCACACACTAGAGTAGAACCCCGCTGACACATGACCGTCACACACTAGAGTAGAACCCCTCTGACACATGACCGTCACACACTAGAGTAAACCCCTCTGACACATGACCGTCACACACTAGAGTAGAACCCCGCTGACACATGACCATCACACACTAGAGTAAACCCCTCTGACACATGACCATCACACACTAGAGTAGAACCCCGCTGACACATGACCGTCACACACTAGAGTAGAACCCCGCTGACACATGACCGTCACACACTAGAGTAGAACCCCGCTGACACATGACCGTCACACACTAGAGTAGAACCCCGCTGACACATGACCGTCACACACTAGAGTAAACCCCGCTGACACATGACCGTCACACACTAGAGTAAACCCCGCTGACACATGACCGTCACACACTAGAGTAGAACCCCGCTGACACATGACCGTCACACACTAGAGTAGAGCCCGCTGACACATGACCGTCACACACTAGAGTAAACCCCGCTGACACATGACCGTCACACACCTGACACATGACCGTCACACACTAGAGTAGAACCCCGCTGACACATGACCGTCACACACTAGAGTAGAACCCCGCTGACACATGACCGTCACACACTAGAGTAGAACCCCTCTGACACATGACCGTCACACACTAGAGTAGAACCCCGCTGACACATGACCGTCACACACTAGAGTAGAACCCCTCTGACACATGCCCGTCACACACTAGAGTAGAACCCCGCTGACACATGACCGTCACACACTAGAGTAGAACCCCTCTGACACATGACCGTCACACACTAGAGTAGAACCCCGCTGACACATGACCGTCACACACTAGAGTAGAACCCCGCTGACACATGACCGTCACACACTAGAGTAGAACCCCGCTGACACATGACCGTCACACACTAGAGTAGAACCCCGCTGACACATGACCGTCACACACTAGAGTAGAACCCCGCTGACACATGGCCGTCACACACTAGAGTAAACCCCGCTGACACATGACCGTCACACACTAGAGTAAACCCCGCTGACACATGACCGTCACACACTAGAGTAGAACCCTGCTGACACATGACCGTCACACACTAGAGTAGAACCCCACTGACACATGACCGTCACACACTAGAGTAAACCCCTCTGACACATGACCGTCACACACTAGAGTAGAACCCTGCTGACACATGACCGTCACACACTAGAGTAGAACCCCTCTGACACATGACCGTCACACACTAGAGTAGAACCCCGCTGACACATGACCGTCACACACTAGAGTAGAACCCCTCTGACACATGACCGTCACACACTAGAGTAGAACCCCTCTGACACATGAACGTCACACACTAGAGTAGAACCCCGCTGACACATGACCGTCACACACTAGAGTAGAACCCCGCTGACACATGACCGTCACACACTAGAGTAGAACCCCTCTGACACATGACCGTCACACCCTAGAGTAAACCCCGCTGACACATGACCGTCACACACTAGAGTAGAACCCCGCTGACACATGACCGTCACACACTAGAGTAGAACCCCGCTGACACATGACCGTCACACACTAGAGTAGAACCCCGCTGACACATGACCGTCACACGCTAGAGTAGAACCCCGCTGACACATGACCGTCACACGCTAGAGTAGAACCCCGCTGACACATGACCGTCACACGCTAGAGTAGAACCCCGCTGACACATGACCGTCACACACTAGAGTAAACCCCGCTGACACATGACCGTCACACGCTAGAGTAGAACCCCGCTGACACATGACCGTCACACGCTAGAGTAGAACCCCGCTGACACATGACCGTCACACACTAGAGTAGAACCCCGCTGACACATGACCGTCACACACTAGAGTAGAACCCCGCTGACACATGACCGTCACACACTAGAGTAGAACCCCTCTGACATATGACCGTCACACACTAGAGTAGAACCCCGCTGACACATGACCGTCACACACTAGAGTAGAACCCCGCTGACACATGACCGTCACACACTAGAGTAGAACCCCGCTGACACATGACCGTCACACACTAGAGTAGAACCCCGCTGACACATGGCCGTCACACACTAGAGTAGAACCCCGCTGACACATGGCCGTCACACACTAGAGTAAACCCCGCTGACACATGACCGTCACACACTAGAGTAGAACCCCGCTGACACATGACCGTCACACACTAGAGTAGAACCCCTCTGACACATGACCGTCACACACTAGAGTAGAACCCTGCTGACACATGACCGTCACACACTAGAGTAGAACCCCGCTGACACATGACCGTCACACACTAGAGTAAACCCCTCTGACACATGACCGTCACACACTAGAGTAGAACCCCGCTGACACATGGCCGTCACACACTAGAGTAGAACCCCGCTGACACATGGCCGTCACACACTAGAGTAAACCCCGCTGACACATGACCGTCACACACTAGAGTAGAACCCCGCTGACACATGACGGTCACACGCTAGAGTAGAACCCCGCTGACACATGACCGTCACACGCTAGAGTAGAACCCCGCTGACACATGACCGTCACACACTAGAGTAGAACCCCGCTGACACATGACCGTCACACACTAGAGTAGAACCCCTCTGACACATGACCGTCACACACTAGAGTAGAACCCCGCTGACACATGACCGTCACACGCTAGAGTAGAACCCCTCTGACACATGACCATCACACACTAGAGTAGAACCCCGCTGACACATGACCGTCACACACTAGAGTAAACCCCGCTGACACATGACCGTCACACACTAGAGTAAACCCCGCTGACACATGACCGTCACACACTAGAGTAGAACCCCGCTGACACATGACCGTCACACACTAGAGTAAACCCCTCTGACACATGACCATCACACACTAGAGTAGAACCCCGCTGACACATGACCGTCACACACTAGAGTAGAACCCCGCTGACACATGACCGTCACACACTAGAGTAGAACCCCGCTGACACATGACCGTCACACACTAGAGTAGAACCCCGCTGACACATGACCGTCACACACTAGAGTAGAACCCCGCTGACACATGACCGTCACACACTAGAGTAGAACCCCGCTGACACATGACCGTCACACACTAGAGTAAACCCCGCTGACACATGACCGTCACACACTAGAGTAAACCCCGCTGACACATGACCGTCACACACTAGAGTAAACCCCGCTGACACATGACCGTCACACACTAGAGTAGAACCCCGCTGACACATGACCGTCACACACTAGAGTAAACCCCGCTGACACATGACCGTCACACACTAGAGTAGAACCCCGCTGACACATGACCGTCACACACTAGAGTAAACCCCTCTGACACATGACCGTCACACACTAGAGTAGAACCCCTCTGACACATGACCGTCACACACTAGAGTAGAACCCCGCTGACACATGACCGTCACACACTAGAGTAGAACCCCGCTGACACATGACCGTCACACACTAGAGTAGAACCCCTCTGACACATGACCGTCACACACTAGAGTAGAACCCCGCTGACACATGACCGTCACACACTAGAGTAGAACCCCGCTGACACATGACCGTCACACACTAGAGTAAACCCCTCTGACACATGACCGTCACACACTAGAGTAGAACCCCGCTGACACATGACCGTCACACACTAGAGTAGAACCCCGCTGACACATGACCGTCACACACTAGAGTAGAACCCCGCTGACACATGACCGTCACACACTAGAGTAGAACCCCTCTGACACATGACCGTCACACACTAGAGTAGAACCCCTCTGACACATGACCGTCACACACTAGAGTAGAACCCCTCTGACACATGACCGTCACACACTAGAGTAAACCCCTCTGACACATGACCGTCACACACTAGAGTAGAACCCCGCTGACACATGACCGTCACACACTAGAGTAGAACCCCTCTGACACATGACCGTCACACACTAGAGTAGAACCCCTCTGACACATGACCGTCACACACTAGAGTAGAACCCTGCTGACACATGACCGTCACACACTAGAGTAGAACCCCTCTGACACATGACCGTCACACACTAGAGTAGAACCCCGCTGACACATGACCGTCACACACTAGACTAGAACCCCGCTGACACATGACCGTCACACACTAGAGTAGAACCCCGCTGACACATGACCGTCACACACTAGAGTAGAACCCCGCTGACACATGACCGTCACACACTAGAGTAGAACCCCGCTGACACATGACCGTCACACACTAGAGTAGAACCCCTCTGACACATGACCGTCACACACTAGAGTAAACCCCTCTGACACATGACCGTCACACACTAGAGTAGAACCCCGCTGACACATGACCATCACACACTAGAGTAAACCCCTCTGACACATGACCATCACACACTAGAGTAGAACCCCGCTGACACATGACCGTCACACACTAGAGTAGAACCCCGCTGACACATGACCGTCACACACTAGAGTAGAACCCCGCTGACACATGACCGTCACACACTAGAGTAGAACCCCGCTGACACATGACCGTCACACACTAGAGTAAACCCCGCTGACACATGACCGTCACACACTAGAGTAAACCCCGCTGACACATGACCGTCACACACTAGAGTAGAACCCCGCTGACACATGACCGTCACACACTAGAGTAGAGCCCGCTGACACATGACCGTCACACACTAGAGTAAACCCCGCTGACACATGACCGTCACACACCTGACACATGACCGTCACACACTAGAGTAGAACCCCGCTGACACATGACCGTCACACACTAGAGTAGAACCCCGCTGACACATGACCGTCACACACTAGAGTAGAACCCCTCTGACACATGACCGTCACACACTAGAGTAGAACCCCGCTGACACATGACCGTCACACACTAGAGTAGAACCCCTCTGACACATGCCCGTCACACACTAGAGTAGAACCCCGCTGACACATGACCGTCACACACTAGAGTAGAACCCCTCTGACACATGACCGTCACACACTAGAGTAGAACCCCGCTGACACATGACCGTCACACACTAGAGTAGAACCCCGCTGACACATGACCGTCACACACTAGAGTAGAACCCCGCTGACACATGACCGTCACACACTAGAGTAGAACCCCGCTGACACATGACCGTCACACACTAGAGTAGAACCCCGCTGACACATGGCCGTCACACACTAGAGTAAACCCCGCTGACACATGACCGTCACACACTAGAGTAAACCCCGCTGACACATGACCGTCACACACTAGAGTAGAACCCTGCTGACACATGACCGTCACACACTAGAGTAGAACCCCACTGACACATGACCGTCACACACTAGAGTAAACCCCTCTGACACATGACCGTCACACACTAGAGTAGAACCCTGCTGACACATGACCGTCACACACTAGAGTAGAACCCCTCTGACACATGACCGTCACACACTAGAGTAGAACCCCGCTGACACATGACCGTCACACACTAGAGTAGAACCCCTCTGACACATGACCGTCACACACTAGAGTAGAACCCCTCTGACACATGAACGTCACACACTAGAGTAGAACCCCGCTGACACATGACCGTCACACACTAGAGTAGAACCCCGCTGACACATGACCGTCACACACTAGAGTAGAACCCCTCTGACACATGACCGTCACACCCTAGAGTAAACCCCGCTGACACATGACCGTCACACACTAGAGTAGAACCCCGCTGACACATGACCGTCACACACTAGAGTAGAACCCCGCTGACACATGACCGTCACACACTAGAGTAGAACCCCGCTGACACATGACCGTCACACGCTAGAGTAGAACCCCGCTGACACATGACCGTCACACGCTAGAGTAGAACCCCGCTGACACATGACCGTCACACGCTAGAGTAGAACCCCGCTGACACATGACCGTCACACACTAGAGTAAACCCCGCTGACACATGACCGTCACACGCTAGAGTAGAACCCCGCTGACACATGACCGTCACACGCTAGAGTAGAACCCCGCTGACACATGACCGTCACACACTAGAGTAGAACCCCGCTGACACATGACCGTCACACACTAGAGTAGAACCCCGCTGACACATGACCGTCACACACTAGAGTAGAACCCCTCTGACATATGACCGTCACACACTAGAGTAGAACCCCGCTGACACATGACCGTCACACACTAGAGTAGAACCCCGCTGACACATGACCGTCACACACTAGAGTAGAACCCCGCTGACACATGACCGTCACACACTAGAGTAGAACCCCGCTGACACATGGCCGTCACACACTAGAGTAGAACCCCGCTGACACATGGCCGTCACACACTAGAGTAAACCCCGCTGACACATGACCGTCACACACTAGAGTAGAACCCCGCTGACACATGACCGTCACACACTAGAGTAGAACCCCTCTGACACATGACCGTCACACACTAGAGTAGAACCCTGCTGACACATGACCGTCACACACTAGAGTAGAACCCCGCTGACACATGACCGTCACACACTAGAGTAAACCCCTCTGACACATGACCGTCACACACTAGAGTAGAACCCCGCTGACACATGGCCGTCACACACTAGAGTAGAACCCCGCTGACACATGGCCGTCACACACTAGAGTAAACCCCGCTGACACATGACCGTCACACACTAGAGTAGAACCCCGCTGACACATGACGGTCACACGCTAGAGTAGAACCCCGCTGACACATGACCGTCACACGCTAGAGTAGAACCCCGCTGACACATGACCGTCACACACTAGAGTAGAACCCCGCTGACACATGACCGTCACACACTAGAGTAGAACCCCTCTGACACATGACCGTCACACACTAGAGTAGAACCCCGCTGACACATGACCGTCACACGCTAGAGTAGAACCCCTCTGACACATGACCATCACACACTAGAGTAGAACCCCGCTGACACATGACCGTCACACACTAGAGTAAACCCCGCTGACACATGACCGTCACACACTAGAGTAAACCCCGCTGACACATGACCGTCACACACTAGAGTAGAACCCCGCTGACACATGACCGTCACACACTAGAGTAAACCCCTCTGACACATGACCATCACACACTAGAGTAGAACCCCGCTGACACATGACCGTCACACACTAGAGTAGAACCCCGCTGACACATGACCGTCACACACTAGAGTAGAACCCCGCTGACACATGACCGTCACACACTAGAGTAGAACCCCGCTGACACATGACCGTCACACACTAGAGTAGAACCCCGCTGACACATGACCGTCACACACTAGAGTAGAACCCCGCTGACACATGACCGTCACACACTAGAGTAAACCCCGCTGACACATGACCGTCACACACTAGAGTAAACCCCGCTGACACATGACCGTCACACACTAGAGTAAACCCCGCTGACACATGACCGTCACACACTAGAGTAGAACCCCGCTGACACATGACCGTCACACACTAGAGTAAACCCCGCTGACACATGACCGTCACACACTAGAGTAGAACCCCGCTGACACATGACCGTCACACACTAGAGTAAACCCCGCTGACACATGACCGTCACACACTAGAGTAGAACCCCGCTGACACATGACCGTCACACACTAGAGTAAACCCCGCTGACACATGACCGTCACACACTAGAGTAGAACCCCGCTGACACATGACCGTCACACACTAGAGTAGAACCCCGCTGACACATGACCGTCACACACTAGAGTAGAACCCCGCTGACACATGACCGTCACACACTAGAGTAGAACCCTGCTGACACATGACCGTCACACACTAGAGTAAACCCCTCTGACACATGACCGTCACACACTAGAGTAAACCCCGCTGACACATGACCGTCACACACTAGAGTAAACCCCGCTGACACATAACCGTCACACACTAGAGTAAACCCCGCTGACACATGACCGTCACACACTAGAGTAAACCCCGCTGACACATGACCGTCACACACTAGAGTAAACCCCGCTGACACATGACCGTCACACACTAGAGTAGAACCCTGCTGACACATGACCGTCACACACTAGAGTAGAACCCCGCTGACACATGACCGTCACACACTAGAGTAGAACCCCGCTGACACATGACCGTCACACACTAGAGTAGAACCCCGCTGACACATGACCGTCACACACTAGAGTAAACCCCTCTGACATATGACCGTCACACACTAGAGTAGAACCCCTCTGACACATGACCGTCACACACTAGAGTAGAACCCCTCTGACACATGACCGTCACACACTAGATTAGAACCCCGCTGACACATGACCGTCACACGCTAGAGTAGAACCCCGCTGACACATGACCGTCACACACTAGAGTAGAACCCCGCTGACACATGACCGTCACACGCTAGAGTAGAACCCCGCTGACACATGACCGTCACACACTAGAGTAGAACCCCTCTGACACATGACCGTCACACACTAGAGTAGAACCCTGCTGACACATGACCGTCACACACTAGAGTAGAACCCCGCTGACACATGACCGTCACACACTAGAGTAAACCCCTCTGACACATGACCGTCACACACTAGAGTAAACCCCGCTGACACATGACCGTCACACACTAGAGTAGAACCCCGCTGACACATGACCGTCACACACTAGAGTAAACCCCTCTGACACATGACCGTCACACACTAGAGTAAACCCCTCTGACACATGACCGTCACACACTAGAGTAGAACCCCTCTGACACATGACCGTCACACACTAGAGTAGAACCCCTCTGACACATGACCGTCACACACTAGAGTAGAACCCCTCTGACACATGACCGTCACACACTAGAGTAAACCCCTCTGACACATGACCGTCACACACTAGAGTAGAACCCCGCTGACACATGACCGTCACACACTAGAGTAGAACCCCTCTGACACATGACCGTCACACACTAGAGTAGAACCCCTCTGACACATGACCGTCACACACTAGAGTAGAACCCTGCTGACACATGACCGTCACACACTAGAGTAGAACCCTGCTGACACATGACCGTCACACACTAGAGTAGAACCCCTCTGACACATGACCGTCACACACTAGAGTAGAACCCCGCTGACACATGACCGTCACACACTAGACTAGAACCCCGCTGACACATGACCGTCACACACTAGAGTAGAACCCCGCTGACACATGACCGTCACACACTAGAGTAGAACCCCGCTGACACATGACCGTCACACACTAGAGTAGAACCCCGCTGACACATGACCGTCACACACTAGAGTAGAACCCCTCTGACACATGACCGTCACACACTAGAGTAAACCCCTCTGACACATGACCGTCACACACTAGAGTAGAACCCCGCTGACACATGACCATCACACACTAGAGTAGAACCCCTCTGACACATGACCGTCACACACTAGAGTAGAACCCCGCTGACACATGACCGTCACACACTAGAGTAGAACCCCGCTGACACATGACCGTCACACACTAGAGTAGAACCCCGCTGACACATGACCGTCACACACTAGAGTAGAACCCCGCTGACACATGACCGTCACACACTAGAGTAAACCCCGCTGACACATGACCGTCACACACTAGAGTAAACCCCGCTGACACATGACCGTCACACACTAGAGTAGAACCCCGCTGACACATGACCGTCACACACTAGAGTAGAGCCCGCTGACACATGACCGTCACACACTAGAGTAAACCCCGCTGACACATGACCGTCACACACCTGACACATGACCGTCACACACTAGAGTAGAACCCCGCTGACACATGACCGTCACACACTAGAGTAGAACCCCGCTGACACATGACCGTCACACACTAGAGTAGAACCCCTCTGACACATGACCGTCACACACTAGAGTAGAACCCCGCTGACACATGACCGTCACACACTAGAGTAGAACCCCTCTGACACATGCCCGTCACACACTAGAGTAGAACCCCGCTGACACATGACCGTCACACACTAGAGTAGAACCCCTCTGACACATGACCGTCACACACTAGAGTAGAACCCCGCTGACACATGACCGTCACACACTAGAGTAGAACCCCGCTGACACATGACCGTCACACACTAGAGTAGAACCCCGCTGACACATGACCGTCACACACTAGAGTAGAACCCCGCTGACACATGACCGTCACACACTAGAGTAGAACCCCGCTGACACATGGCCGTCACACACTAGAGTAAACCCCGCTGACACATGACCGTCACACACTAGAGTAAACCCCGCTGACACATGACCGTCACACACTAGAGTAGAACCCTGCTGACACATGACCGTCACACACTAGAGTAGAACCCCACTGACACATGACCGTCACACACTAGAGTAAACCCCTCTGACACATGACCGTCACACACTAGAGTAGAACCCTGCTGACACATGACCGTCACACACTAGAGTAGAACCCCTCTGACACATGACCGTCACACACTAGAGTAGAACCCCGCTGACACATGACCGTCACACACTAGAGTAGAACCCCTCTGACACATGACCGTCACACACTAGAGTAGAACCCCTCTGACACATGAACGTCACACACTAGAGTAGAACCCCGCTGACACATGACCGTCACACACTAGAGTAGAACCCCGCTGACACATGACCGTCACACACTAGAGTAGAACCCCTCTGACACATGACCG
Organism: Salvelinus namaycush; assembly: GCF_016432855.1. Taxonomy (NCBI): domain Eukaryota; kingdom Metazoa; phylum Chordata; class Actinopteri; order Salmoniformes; family Salmonidae; genus Salvelinus; species Salvelinus namaycush. The sequence continues at coordinate 1,526,350 of NC_052335.1, read as the reverse complement.
TCACACCCTAGAGTAAACCCCGCTGACACATGACCGTCACACACTAGAGTAGAACCCCGCTGACACATGACCGTCACACGCTAGAGTAGAACCCCGCTGACACATGACCGTCACACGCTAGAGTAGAACCCCGCTGACACATGACCGTCACACACTAGAGTAGAACCCCGCTGACACATGACCGTCACACACTAGAGTAGAACCCCTCTGACATATGACCGTCACACACTAGAGTAGAACCCCGCTGACACATGACCGTCACACACTAGAGTAGAACCCCGCTGACACATGACCGTCACACACTAGAGTAGAACCCCGCTGACACATGACCGTCACACACTAGAGTAGAACCCCTCTGACACATGACCGTCACACACTAGAGTAGAACCCCGCTGACACATGACCGTCACACACTAGAGTAAACCCCGCTGACACATGACCGTCACACACTAGAGTAGAACCCCGCTGACACATGACCGTCACACACTAGAGTAGAACCCCTCTGACACATGACCGTCACACACTAGAGTAGAACCCTGCTGACACATGACCGTCACACACTAGAGTAGAACCCCGCTGACACATGACCGTCACACACTAGAGTAAACCCCTCTGACACATGACCGTCACACACTAGAGTAGAACCCCGCTGACACATGGCCGTCACACACTAGAGTAAACCCCTCTGACACATGACTGTCACACACTAGAGTAAACCCCTCTGACACATGACCGTCACACACTAGAGTAGAACCCCTCTGACACATGACCGTCACACACTAGAGTAGAACCCCGCTGACACATGACCGTCACACGCTAGAGTAGAACCCCGCTGACACATGACGGTCACACGCTAGAGTAGAACCCCGCTGACACATGACCGTCACACGCTAGAGTAGAACCCCGCTGACACATGACCGTCACACACTAGAGTAGAACCCCGCTGACACATGACCGTCACACACTAGAGTAGAACCCCTCTGACATATGACCGTCACACACTAGAGTAGAACCCCGCTGACACATGACCGTCACACACTAGAGTAGAACCCCGCTGACACATGACCGTCACACACTAGAGTAGAACCCCGCTGACACATGACCGTCACACACTAGAGTAGAACCCCTCTGACACATGACCGTCACACACTAGAGTAGAACCCCTCTGACACATGACCGTCACACACTAGAGTAAACCCCGCTGACACATGACCGTCACACACTAGAGTAAACCCCTCTGACACATGACCGTCACACACTAGAGTAGAACCCTGCTGACACATGACCGTCACACACTAGAGTAGAACCCCGCTGACACATGACCGTCACACACTAGAGTAGAACCCTGCTGACACATGACCGTCACACACTAGAGTAAACCCCTCTGACACATGACCGTCACACACTAGAGTAAACCCCGCTGACACATGACCGTCACACACTAGAGTAAACCCCGCTGACACATAACCGTCACACACTAGAGTAAACCCCGCTGACACATGACCGTCACACACTAGAGTAAACCCCGCTGACACATGACCGTCACACACTAGAGTAGAACCCTGCTGACACATGACCGTCACACACTAGAGTAGAACCCCGCTGACACATGACCGTCACACACTAGAGTAGAACCCCTCTGACACATGACCGTCACACACTAGAGTAGAACCCTGCTGACACATGACCGTCACACACTAGAGTAGAACCCCTCTGACACATGACCGTCACACACTAGAGTAGAACCCCGCTGACACATGACCGTCACACACTAGAGTAGAACCCCTCTGACACATGACCGTCACACACTAGAGTAGAACCCCTCTGACATATGACCGTCACACACTAGAGTAGAACCCCGCTGACACATGACCGTCACAAACTAGAGTAGAACCCCTCTGACACATGACCGTCACACACTAGAGTAAACCCCGCTGACACATGACCGTCACACACTAGAGTAAACCCCGCTGACACATGACCGTCACACACTAGAGTAAACCCCTCTGACACATGACTGTCACACACTAGAGTAGAACCCCTCTGACACATGACCGTCACACACTAGAGTAAACCCCGCTGACACATGACCGTCACACACTAGAGTAAACCCCGCTGACACATGACCGTCACACACTAGAGTAAACCCCTCTGACACATGACTGTCACACACTAGAGTAGAACCCCGCTGACACATGACCGTCACAAACTAGAGTAAACCCCTCTGACACATGACCGTCACACACTAGAGTAAACCCCTCTGACACATGACCGTCACACACTAGAGTAGAACCCCGCTGACACATGACCGTCACACACTAGAGTAGAACCCCGCTGACACATGACCGTCACACACTAGAGTAGAACCCCTCTGACACATGACCGTCACACACTAGAGTAAACCCCGCTGACACATGACCGTCACACACTAGAGTAGAACCCCGCTCACACATGACCGTCACACACTAGAGTAGAACCCCGCTCACACATGACCATCACACACTAGAGTAGAACCCCGCTGACACATGACCGTCACACACTAGAGTAAACCCCTCTGACACATGACCGTCACACACTAGAGTAGAACCCCGCTGACACATGACCGTCACACACTAGAGTAAACCCCGCTGACACATGACCGTCACACACTAGAGTAAACCCCTCTGACACATGACTGTCACACACTAGAGTAAACCCCTCTGACACATGACCGTCACACACTAGAGTAGAACCCCTCTGACACATGACCGTCACACACTAGAGTAAACCCCGCTGACACATGACCGTCACACACTAGAGTAAACCCCTCTGACACATGACCGTCACACACTAGAGTAGAACCCCTCTGACACATGACCGTCACACACTAGAGTAGAACCCCGCTGACACATGACCGTCACACACTAGAGTAGAACCCCTCTGACACATGACCGTCACACACTAGAGTAAACCCCGCTGACACATGACCGTCACACACTAGAGTAGAACCCCTCTGACACATGACCGTCACACACTAGAGTAAACCCCGCTGACACATGACCGTCACACACTAGAGTAAATCCCGCTGACACATGACCGTCACACACTAGAGTAAACCCCTCTGACACATGACCGTCACACACTAGAGTAAACCCCTCTGACACATGACCGTCACACACTAGAGTAAACCCCTCTGACACATGACCGTCACACACTAGAGTAGAACCCCTCTGACACATGACCGTCACACACTAGAGTAGAACCCCGCTGACACATGACCGTCACACACTAGAGTAAACCCCGCTGACACATGACCGTCACACACTAGAGTAGAACCCCGCTGACACATGACCGTCACACACTAGAGTAGAACCCCGCTGACACATGACCGTCACACACTAGAGTAAACCCCTCTGACACATGACCGTCACACACTAGAGTAAACCCCTCTGACACATGACCGTCACACACTAGAGTAGAACCCCTCTGACACATGACCGTCACACACTAGAGTAAACCCCTCTGACACATGACCGTCACACACTAGAGTAGAACCCCTCTGACACATGACCGTCACACACTAGAGTAGAACCCCGCTGACACATGACCGTCACACACTAGAGTAGAACCCGCTGACACATGACCGTCACACACCAGAGTAGAACCCCGCTGACACATGACCGTCACACACTAGAGTAGAACCCGCTGACACATGACCGTCACACACTAGAGTAAACCCCGCTGACACATGACCGTCACACACTAGAGTAGAACCCCTCTGACACATGACCGTCACACACTAGAGTAAACCCCTCTGACACATGACCGTCACACACTAGAGTAAACCCCGCTGACACATGACCGTCACACACTAGAGTAAACCCCGCTGACACATGACCGTCACACACTAGAGTAGAACCCCGCTGACACATGACCGTCACACACTAGAGTAGAACCCCGCTGACACATGACCGTCACACACTAGAGTAGAACCCCGCTGACACATGACCGTCACACACTAGAGTAGAACCCCGCTGACACATGACCGTCACACACTAGAGTAGAACCCCTCTGACACATGACCGTCACACACTAGAGTAGAACCCCTCTGACACATGACCGTCACACACTAGAGTAAACCCCGCTGACACATGACCGTCACACACTAGAGTAAACCCCGCTGACACATGACCGTCACACCCTAGAGTAGAACCCCGCTGACACATGACCGTCACACACTAGAGTAAACCCCGCTGACACATGACCGTCACACACTAGAGTAGAACCCCGCTGACACATGACCGTCACACACTAGAGTAGAACCCCGCTGACACATGACCGTCACACACTAGAGTAGAACCCCGCTGACACATGACCGTCACACACTAGAGTAAACCCCTCTGACACATGACCGTCACACACTAGAGTAGAACCCTGCTGACACATGACCGTCACACACTAGAGTAAACCCCTCTGACACATGACCGTCACACACTAGAGTAAACCCCGCTGACACATGACCGTCACACACTAGAGTAAACCCCGCTGACACATGACCGTCACACACTAGAGTAGAACCCCGCTGACACATGACCGTCACACACTAGAGTAGAACCCCGCTGACACATGACCGTCACACACTAGAGTAGAACCCCGCTGACACATGACCGTCACACACTAGAGTAAACCCCGCTGACACATGACCGTCACACACTAGAGTAGAACCCCGCTGACACATGACCGTCACACACTAGAGTAGAACCCCGCTGACACATGACCGTCACACAGGGCTGAGTATCATCACACACACACATGACCGTCACACAGGGCTGAGTATCAACACACACACACATGACCGTCACACAGGGCTGAGTATCAACACACACACACATGACCGTCACACAGGGCTGAGTATCAACACACACATGACCGTCACACAGGGCTGAGTATCAACACACACACACACACATGACCGTCACACAGGGCTGAGTATCAACACACACACACACGACCGTCACACAGGGCTGAGTATCAACACACACACACACACACACACACACACACACATGACCGTCACACAGGGCTGAGTATCAACACACACACACACATGACCGTCACACAGGGCTGAGTATCAACACACACACACACATGACCGTCACACAGGGCTGAGTATCAACACACACACACACACATGACCGTCACACATGGCTGAGTATCAACACACACACATGACCGTCACACATAGCTGAGTATCAACACACACATGACCGTCACACAGTGCTGAGTATCAACACACACACACATGACCGTCACACAGGGCTGAGTATCAACACACACACATGACCGTCACACAGGGCTGAGTATCAACACACACACACACACATATGACCGTCACACAGGGCTGAGTATCAACACACACACACATGACCGTCACACAGGGCTGAGTATCAACACACACATGACCGTCACACATTGCTGAGTATCAACACACACATGACTGTCACACAGGGCTGAGTATCAACACACACACACACACACATGACCGTCACACAGGGCTGAGTATCAACACACACACATGACCGTCACACAGTGCTGAGTATCAACACACACATGACTGTCACACAGGGCTGAGTATCAACACACACACACACACACATGACCGTCACACAGGGCTGAGTATCAACACACACATGACCGTCACACATTGCTGAGTATCAACACACACATGACTGTCACACAGGGCTGAGTATCAACACACACACACACACACATGACCGTCACACAGGGCTGAGTATCAACACACACACATGACCGTCACACAGTGCTGAGTATCAACACACACATGACTGTCACACAGGGCTGAGTATCAACACACACACACACACACATGACCGTCACACATGGCTGAGTATCAACACACACACATGACCGTCACACATAGCTGAGTATCAACACACACATGACCGTCACACAGGGCTGAGTATCAACACACACACACATGACCGTCACACAGGGCTGAGTATCAACACACACACATGACCGTCACACAGGGCTGAGTATCAACACACACACACACACACATATGACCGTCTCACAGGGCTGAGTATCAACACACACACACATGACCGTCACACAGGGCTGAGTATCAACACACACATGACCGTCACACATGGCTGAGTATCAACACACACATGACCGTCACACAGGGCTGAGTATCAACACACACACATGACCGTCACACAGTGCTGAGTATCAACACACACATGACCGTCACACAGGGCTGAGTATCAACACACACACACATGACCGTCACACAGGGCTGAGTATCAACACACACACATGACCATCACACAGGGCTGAGTATCAACACACACACACACACACATATGACCGTCACACAGGGCTGAGTATCAACACACACACATGACCGTCACACAGGGCTGAGTATCAACACACACACATGACCGTCACACAGTGCTGATTAGACTGACGTAATCTGTTTTGAACGCACACACACTTTCACTTTCTTACACATTTTGTATGTTGTAGGCTACTCCCAACTGATTCTGACGTTGACTATAGGCTTGACAAACACACATATACACACTCAATGAGTTTTGGTGGGTGGCCCTCTCTTGGCAGGTTTGTTGTGGTGCCATATTCTTTCCATTTTTTAATAATGGATTTAATGGTGCTCTGTGGGATGTTCAGTTTCTGATTTTTTTATAACCCAACCCTGATCTGTATTTCTCCACAACTTTGTCCCTGACCTGTTTGGAGAGCTCCTTGGTCTTCATAGTGCCGCTTGCTTGGTGGTGCCCCTTGCTTAGTGGTGTTGCAGACTCTGGGGTCTTTCAGAACAGGTGTATATATACTGAGAGCATGTGACAGATCAGTTGACACTTAGATTGCACACAGGTGTACTTTATTTAACGAATTATGTGACTTCTGAAGGTAATTGGTTGCACCAGATCTTATTTAGTGACTTCATAGCAAAGGCGGTGAATACATATGCACGCACCACTTTTCCGTTTTGAATTTTTTTGAATTTTTTTAAGCAAGTTCTTTTTTTCATTTCACTTCACCAATTTAGATTTTTTTTTGTATGTCCATTAAATTAAATCCAAATAAAATCCATTTAAATTACAGGTTGTAATGCAACAAAATATGAAAAACACCAAGGGGATTAATATTTTTGCAAGGCACTGTAGTCAACTGCCAATGTTAACTTTTTTTATTGGGGCTATGACAGTCGATTACAAATCAGTATTTTTTACATTATTTTCACAGTACTTTTGACATTATTTCAATCTGAAGACAGTATTGTTTGAAGTGACTGAAATGCATCAGAAAAGTATTGGGAAGTTCAGAAGATCATCAGGCAATCATTTTTTATGATCTTCTGTGTAGAAAAGAACATCATCATTGAAGCCAGTCTGATTTAGTGCCTGGTCTTGTCCATTCTTTTCTGATGAGTCCTACGCGGCTTGTGGCCATTGTAGAGGGAAACAGAGTCTTATCTTTCAGTGATGGGGTCATAATATTTCGTAGCTTAAACCATTCAAAAGATAGAGACACATTTGTAGGAAGAAAACAGAAACTGCTCTGTTTATACAATCGCATCTAGCGACTACCGGAGGTTCTATGAACCAAGCTCAATGAATTTATTTCAGAGTTTCTCTCGCGACCCCATTTTCAAATCAGGACCCCTAGTTTGGGAAACGCTGCAGTGGACAGACACAAGCAAAGCCTTGTTGAGCCAGCCGGTCACGTACGTGTGATTTTTGGCACTGACTTGGCCTTCTCCGCTCCACTACTACACACACCAGCAGGCCCATTCCACACTTCATGTCTAAGGATATTAAAAACAACATGCTGATTATACTCATTCATATTTGATTCCCCCATACTGACAGATTTAGTGTTGGAGCCTCTATAACTGGAGGAAAGGGTGCCATCTCATTGGACCAGACCTAGGCGTCACACAGGTTTTAGGTTTCTGTAGAAATGGATTGGCCTGGTCATTGATCGGTTCAGTTGTCATTCAGGACCTCAGGATGCCCAGTAGGGTTGCCAGTTGTCGACCAGTCTGGATTCTGCGTGAGGGTTGCCAAGTAATGAGATTGATGGAAAATCCAATTTTCAAGAGGTCCGACGGAGCTCCAGGAGGCAGTGCCTTTTGGCATCGGCCAGTTGTTCTTGTGTTTCAGCAGCAGACTTAGCAACCTTATCCTGACCTGTAGGATAGGGATTTGGCTCCTGTTGTGTACAGTCCAGAGGAATGGCATTACATATTGACTATGGCATTACATATTTGACTGACTTAAAACCAAGGTTGTTTGTCAATATTTTGAAGTTGCTTCTTGTACCTGTCTCCTTTCTTTCTTTCTTTCTTTCTTTCTTTCTTTCTTTCTTTCTTTCTTTCTTTCTTTCTTTCTTTCTTTCTTTCTTTCTTTCTTTCTTTCATACTTATTAACCTGGCAGGTTAAACCAAGCCAAGCAACGGCTTCCTCTATATTGTCTTCACAAAAGTCTCCAGTCAGATTAGTTTGCAATCTATAGAGGTAGGAAAGGAGGCAGGTTTAAACTGTTGAGACACACCCCAAGTGTATGTGCATTATTTTACCTTTATTTTAACAGGGAGTCCCCACTGAGATCAAGGACTCTTTTGCAAGGGAGCAGTAGTCTCGAAAACCCGACCCTACGCAAAACAGTGACTAGGATCTGGTTTCAATGATGGAGTCTTTTGGCATAGAGGAACTACGTCACTACTTTATCTGCTTTAATAAAATACAGAATATTAGCTAGCAAGATGGAGATCACGGTGGGTATTTTTAATGAGTGCATTTCACAAGTGGCTAGTTTGCATTATCTACCTTAACTAAAACCACTGCAAAGATTTTGCCTGCAAATGTTGTAAAACCACTGCAAACGAAGCCAGACCCTCGTCATTGTGTTGCCATGGGTTGGGTTTCGAGACTAAGGGAACCGTGCACACACACAATTGACAAAATACAGAATACGATATAATACAAATATACAAAATTATAAACACACTCAATGAAAACAATCACATTCCTCAGCAAAGAGGTCCCCAATCAGCATTTTTAACTCCCCGAGGGGCACCAGTACATCCAATTGAAGGGAACTCTGTAGACTGTTCCATACATGGGGTGCAAAGAACTGATTTACCTAACTTTTAGGAGACTGAAGGGATTTCCAGAGTTAGCCATCCCTGGTAACTCGGATGTCTAAAAGTTATTATTGATGTTAGGTGTGGCTTGAGTTTTTGTAAGAGAGCTGAACCTATTTCTATAGAAGCCCATTTTTATTCGGAACTTCTTCACTAACTCATCGATATGCTTTCTAAAAGACAGCTTGCCGTCTTTTAAAAACATCCCACGGTCACCAAGTGAACACACTGGACATCAAACAGTCCAAAAATCAGCTTGTTTTAACTACATTCTGTGGTAACTTCTCCTGTTTGGGAAAACAACGAGCGGCCCTCCCTAATGTGCAGCGGCTGATGCTCTGTTTGTTTACCTGTTTTTTTGTGCACATGCTGTTTTGTTAACCCGGTTTAGGGGTCATCAAAGAGGGAATGTGTTTCACATGACTCGCTTTGGGCTGGGAGAGCTGCCTGTGTGCCTGCCAGAGAGAGAGCCAGGTGTCAGTCGGGTAGGATGGATTTTTTTGTTGTCCGTTTTAGTTTTTTTTCTTGCAAAATTGTTAAGGCAGGTTAGAGGGGTTTGAGGAGTGTAAGCTGATCCTAGGTCTGTGCTTAAGGGCATTTTTTTACGAGGAAGAGAAGCGAAGACAATGATATTGTCCAGATCCAGAGTGACGATGACAGTGATTCAATGGTTCACAATGGCGATCTTCCACTTCTTTCACCAGGAGCCCGAGCTCACTGTGATTGCAGAAAGTTCTGTTTTTCCTCTGTGTACTGTTGTATATGCCTACTTTCCTTGTTCATCATCATCAGAGTGCATTTTTTTATGGTGCATGTGGAGCTGTGACTCAACCTCATGATTCAATAATTGGCATAATTAGAACACCCAATGAATAATGAATGGCTCCATTCTCTGGAGGTTACTAATGCTCTCGCTGGGTATGGCATGGGCCAATGCAATAACATTGTAATAACGCTGTAATAACACACTGGGTCATTATGATCCATTACTGCATTATGTTTTCAGTGTTAGGAAGGGAAAGCTTCAGGCTGTTAACTGTTATGGCTGTTTAAGGTTTGATGAACGATGACGGACAGAAGTCATAAAACTCTGTGTGGAATCGTGTGACTGACTAAATAGCCCAGCTATAGCCTCTTCTAAATAGCCTACTGTTTTCAAACTTGACAATGAATGAACACATACATAAACACAATTGTTGAAAGTTAGAAAATGTGAAGGTATTTCGGCAGTGTAGTTGAAAAGTAGTTGAAAAGTAGTTGAAAAGTAGTTGAAAAGTAGTTGAAAAGTAGTTGAAAAGTAGTTGAAAAGTAGAGCTCTGCTCTCTGTTTTAGAGTGGCTCTCTTCAGCCAAGGAATGCCGGCACAGTTTTCTTTGGGTTGATGAGAGTATTAGGTGTGGTATTTCACGACTGCCAGATTGAAAACTCTCTGCACAACCCTTTCCAACTGTCCAAAACAGGCCACCAGAAAAAAAACTCTGCTTCCTCCACATATGAAGAAGCAGTCAAATACTTTGTCCAAGTGAACAAATCAGCATTAACCCCAAGAAAACGTAGATTTATTGAGAGTGTTGCAATTTGAAAACTCCCCTACAGCGCCCCTCAAGTCTTTTCACCACATCATTTAGGCTTTGGACCTCGATCATTCTGGAAAGAACTGAACAGCAGTACATAAAACACATGTTTTATGAAGTAAAAATTAGGTGGGTTTCACTTGTCTGCAAAATCATAAAATATTTTGCCTGTTTAATAGTATGTTTTTTTTCTTATTTTCTTAATACAAACTCTTTGTAGAGAGTCTGTGTTGAGGCCCATATGGAGGTGTGGGTACTGGGTAGAGTTTTGCCCCCAGACTGTGTGCTGTTGTCTAGGGTTGCCAGGGCACTGACGACGGCTGGTTGTGGTGGCATCAATGGCAGTGGTAGTGGATTAGAGGGTGGGTGGCAACAGGCCTGCGGTTAAAGGGTGGGACCTGGCTGGCTGTGCCATCATCAGTCATAGCCTTTGGGGAACAGCCAGGGGTCTGCTGCTTTACTGAACGGCTTTGACTGGCTTTATAGAAAAGCCTGCATGTTGACATGATCTTTGAACAGTCAATATTCAATGCATTGAATATTTGACATAAACAAGTTTATTTTGTCTTTAGATCAATCCCATTATCATATTAATGATCACTCTGTTTCCCAAGGCCCTTGTGAAGAACTAACTGAACCTATTTGGGAAGTTTGGTTTGTTGACTTTGGCTGGTGTTTAAATGCTCCACATTCCTCTGTTTATAGCCATGAAATGCCCACAACATGTTGAGCTGCTGTATCCATAGAACGCCACAGAGCCTAGGCCTGTCATCAAACCCTTGGCTCATCAAAGCATTCATCATAGCCAAGTCACTGATGCCCGTTTGTTTACAATTTAAACATTTGCATTCTGGATGTTTCTCCATGGTTGGAGTATATATAGAATGGGGTGGGGGTCGAGCTAGGCTATTTCGTAACGGTCTCTAAATAGAGGCCGGCCGATTATGATTTTTCAACGCCAATACCGATACCGATTATTGGATGACCAAAAAAGCAGATACCGATTAATCGGACGATTTTTATATATATATTTGTAATAAATGACAATTACAACAATACTGAATGAACACTTTTATTTTAACTTAATATAATACATAAATAAAATGACTTTAGTCTCAAATAAATAATGAAACATGTTAAATTTGGTTTAAATAATGCAAAAACACAGTGTTGGTGAAGAAAGTTAAAGTGCCATATGTGCCATGTAAGAAAGCTAACGTTTAAGTTCCTTGCTCAGAACATGAGAACATTTGAAAGCTGGTGGTTCCTTTTAACATGAGTCTTATAGTCCCAGTTAAGACGTTTTAGGTTGTAGTTATTATAGGAATTATAGGACTATTTCTCGCTATACCATTTGTATTTCATATACCTTTGACTATTGGATGTTCTTATAGGCACTTTAGTATTGCCAGCCTAATCTCAGGAGTTGATAAGCTTGAAGTCATTAACAGCGCTGTGCATCTCAGCATTGCTAAGAGCTGCTGTTTGAATGAATGCTTACGAGTCTGCTGCTACCTACCACCGCTCAGTCCGACTGCTCTATCAAATCATATACTTAATTATAATATAATAAACACACAGAAATACACGCCTTTGGTCATTAATATGGTCAAATCTGGAAACTATCATTTCGAAAACAAAACGTTTATTCTTTCAGTGAAATACGGAACTGATCCGTATTTTATCGAACGGGTGGCAACCCGAAGTCTAAATATTACCAGAGGTGGGACCAGGTCATTGTTTTACAAGTCACAAGTAAGTCTCAAGTCTTAGCACTCAAGTCCCAAGTCAAGACAGGCAAGTATCAAGTCAAGTCTAAAGTCCTAAACTTTGAGTTTCGAGTCATAATGTGCTCTTCACCAAATGTAATACCATTTCAAATTTTTAACAAGAGTAATAGTATATTACATTTACGCAAATCATGAATGCTTTTAAAAATATCTATATATTTATTACTTTCCAAATAAACGTTATATTTCCATGGAAATACATGGGTAGCCATGAGAAAGACACACCCCCCCAATAGTGATCGACTATCAAGGATCGCTATGGGGCGCAATAGGCTTGTACACAATCGCCCAATCTTAACACACACACACACACACACACACACACACACACACACACACTCTCTCTCTGTGTGGTTACAGTAGGCTAACGTATGTCAATGGTTTTAGGAACAGCAGTAACATCAGGCAGGATTTAGGCTACGAACTGCCTAGCCAGTTGTAGCTCAATCTTGGGTGCAATGATCACGTTCCCCCCCGGACTGACTGTGTGGAGGCTCATTGATTTAACGTTACGTTAGCCAACATGATACACCAGTAAAGTAATCAAATATATAGCTGTCGGCTATATTAGCCACAACTTACCGTTCTTTGTGCAGCTTCAAATGTCGAACAAAGTTGGAAATTGTTGCGCCTCCGTCTGTAATTTTCTTCCTGCATGTTTTGCAAGTTGCAATCCGTTTTTTTGTTGATACAGCTTCGTCTTTGTATATAATTATGGGTATCATCTTTCCAAGGGCTTCATCTGAATTCACCCGCCGACGTTCCTCTGCACTACCACGCACAACTTTTTCTCAGCTGGCACAATTTGATTGGCTGCTGTCCGATTCAAACTGTAATCCGTTAAATGAAGAGTTGATGCACTGCACACTTTTTTTAATAGCATCATTTTTAATATTTGGGCTTGGGGAGGGTGTCAAGTCAGGTCGAGTCCCCCCACCATTTCTCCTTCACCCAAATCCAGATAGCTGATGTTCTGAAAGAGCTGCAAAATCTGGACCCTTACAAATCACCCGGGCCAGACAATCTGGACCGTCTCTTTCTAAAATTAACCCCTATTAGTAGCCTGTTCAACCTCTTTCGTTTCGTCTGAGATTCCCAAAGATGGAAAGCTGCCGCGGTCATCCCCCTCTTCAAAGGGAGTGACACTCTAGACCCAAACTGCTACAGACCTATATCTATCCTAACCTGTCTTTCCAAGGTCTTCGAAAGCAAGGTTAACATAGGGATGACCAAATCCCACCATACCTACTCCGCTATGCAATCTGGTTTCAGAGCTGGTCATGGGTGCACCTCAGCCACGCTCAAGGTCCTAAACGACATCATAATCGGCATCGATAAGAGACATTACTGCGCAGCCGTATTCTTCGACCTGGCCAAGGCTTTCGACTCTGTCAATCACCACATTTTTATTGGCCGACTCGACGGCCTTGGTTTCTCAAATGACTGCTTCGCCTGGTTTACCAACTACTTCTCTGATAGAGTTCAGTGTGTCAAATCGGAGGGCCTGTTGTCCGGATCTCTGGCAGTCTCTATGGGGGTGCCACAGGGTTCAATCCTCGGGCCTACTCTCTTCTCTGTATACATCAATGATGTTGCTCTTGCTGCTGGTGATTCTCTGATACACCTCTACGCAGACGACACCATTCTGTATACTTCTGGCCCCTCTTTGGACACTGTGTTAACTAACCTCCAGACGAGCTTCAATGCCATACAACTCTCCTTCCGTGGCCTCCAACTGCTCTTAAACGCAAGTAAAACTAAATGCATGCTATTCAACCGATCACTGCCCGCACCTGCTCGCCCGTCCAGCATCACTACTCTGGACGGCTTCCTATATCGCAACAAAGCATCCTTCACTCATGCTGCCAAACATACCCTCGTAAAACTGACCATCCTACCCATCATCGACTTCGGTGATGTCATCTATAAAATATCCTCCAACACTCTACTCAACAAACCGCTTTGTCACCAAAGCCCCATACACTACCCACCATTGCTACCTGCACGCTCTCGTTGGTTGGCCCTCGCTTCATACTCGTCGCCAAACCCACTGGCTACAGGTTATCTACAAGTCTCTGCTAGGTAAAGCCCGCCTTATCTCAGCTCACTGGTCACCATAGCAGCACCCACTCGTAAAACGCGTTCCAACAGGTATATCTCACTGGTCACCCCCAAAGCCAATTCCTCCTTTGGTCGTCTTTCCTTCCAGTTCTCTGCTGCCAATGACTGGAACGAACTGCAAAAATCTCTGAAGCTGGAAACACTTATCTCCCTCACTAGCTTTAAGCACCAGCTGTCAGAGCAGCTCACAGATTACTGCACCTGTACATAGCCCATCTATAATTTAGCCAAAACAACTACCTCTTCTCCTACTGTATTTATTTATTTATTTTGCTCCTTTGCACCCCATTATTTCTATTTCTACTTTGCACATTCTTCTACCATTCCAGTGTTTTACTTGCTATATTGTATTTACCTCGCCACCATGGCCTTTTTTGCCTTTACCTCCCTTATCTCACCTCATTTGCTCACATTGTATATACACTTATTTTTCTACTGTATTATTGACTGTATGTTTTGTTTATTCCATGTGTAACTCTGTGTTGTTGTATGTGTCGAATTGCTATGCTTTATCTTGGCCAGGTCACAGTTGCAAATGAGAACTTGTTCTCAACTAGCCTACCTGGTTAAATAAAGGTGAAATAAAAAAATAAGGCTCAAGTCCAAGTCAAGTCACGAGTCATTGGTGTTAAAGTCAAAGTCGAGTCTGATTCGAGTCCAAGTCATGTGACTCGAGGCCACACCTCTGAATATTACTGTTACATTGCACAACCTTCAATATTATGTCATAATTATGTAAAATTCTGGCAAATTAATTTGTTAGGAACAAATGGCCTTTCAACAGTTCACAACGAGCCAGGCGGCCCAAACTGCTGCATATACCCTGACTCTGCTTGCACCTAACGCAAGTGACACAATTTCCCTAGTTAATATTGCCTGCTAACATGAATTTCTTTTAACTACATATGCAGGTTTAAAAAATATATTTGTGTATTGATTTTAAGAAAGGCATTGATGTTTATGGTTAGGTACATTATTGCAACGATTGTGCTTTTTTAACGAATGTGCTTTTGATAAATCAAGTTGAATTAGGCTGTGATTTGATGATAAATTAACAGGCACCGCATTGATTATATGCAACGCAGAACACGCTAGTTAACCTAGTAATAACATCAACCATGTGTAGTTAACTAGTGATTATGTGAAGATTGATTGTTTTTTTATAAAATAAGTTTAATGCTAGCTAGCAACTTAACTTGGCTCCTTGCAGCAACAAGGTCCTTTTGATGCTGCACTCACGTAACAGGTGGTCAGCCTGCCACGCAGTCTCCTCGTGGATTGCAATGTAATCGGCGTCCAAAAAGGCTGATTACGGATTGTTATGAAAACTTGAAATCGGCCCTAATTGATCGGCCATGCCGATTAATCGGTCGACCTCTAGTCTCTAGTCCTCAGAAACAGTGTTAACTTAAAGTTGCAATATGTAACTTTTTGGGAGACCTGACAAAATTCATATAGAAATGTGAGTTATAGATCTGTCATTCTCATCGAAAGCAAGTCTAAGATGTGGTAGATCTGTTCTATGTGCGCTATTTCTATGCTATTTCTATCATTTTTGGTCTTTTATTTTTGGTTTTGTACACCAGCTTCAAACAGCTGAAAATACAATATTTGGGGTTATGGAAAATATATTTTACAGCGGTTTAGATGGTACAATGATTCTCCACACTATATTTGCTTGTTTTGTCTGAGATTAGGTGAACTATTAGAATTTTAGCAGCCAGGAAATGGCGGAAGGATTTCTACATAGTGCATCTTTAATAAGTGATTGGTAGTTAATAAATGTGGTGTTAAGTGGGAGCATCGCCGCTGTACCTTGTTATAGGTTCTCTGCCTATCTTTATGCCATGGCACGGTAACCACAAGCCTGTCTGCTATACTAATTTAATGCCCATGACAAAAATATAGAGATCTAAAATAGCAACCTTAAATATACAGTAGGGCAGATAGAATAGCGATGCCCAGCCCATGTTGTTAAACCGCTAGTTGCTGGTTTGGGGAAATGTAACACTGGGCACTTTTTAAGTTTTATTTAGCTTACCCAATCCCCTCTCTGGTTCTCTTTGTGAGAGGAGAGCCAACCAAGTTGTTTTCCAGTATTCTATGGACGTCAGCTGGGAGACTTGTCTTGTCCAAATATTTATATTCATTCATTTGTCACAGAGGTTTTTTGTGAATGAAGAAAACTGAAATGATACTGTTGCCTACATAGTATGGCCAGTTCTGAAGAATTTGATAATACCCTAACATGTGTGGAATCTTATTTGTGCTTGGCATCAAGGCTATAACATTACATTGCCAGTTGTAGTGACTTTGAAAGCATTGAGGGTCATTTTAAGAAAGTCTTTAAGGCTTCTCTCCTCTGTTGGTGTTCCAAGTGTTTGAAGATGAAACTCAGGACCATTGCGCATTTGGCCCCTCTGTGTGTGTGTGTGCGTATCCTTGTGTGTTCGTGCTTGTGCCCCCTCAGGAATAATCACTCCCTAATGAAGCGTGACTCTCTGCTGAGATTAAGGAAATGTTTTTACATGAACTCAGGAATGTTAGGAAAATGGAAAAAGTCTGGACAGTTTACCATTTCCCCATCCCCCTCTCTCTCTAAAGTACCACACTGCTCTACTGAAACAGCCACCTGTTCACCAGTTCAGATGGACTTGACTATTCTTTTCAGGCTCTGTGTTATTCTGTGTAAATGGGGTACAGGTAGTACTTGGTTGCAGGCGACACTAGTATCATTGTCTGTAGATGCTCAAGCTCAGCATTTCAGTGTGTTGTAGCGTTCCAGCTCAAAGGGTGCCTGCTGAGGTTCTGGTTGCTAAGGTTCTGGTTGTATTCTGTGTAACAGCAGCAGACCAGTTTTGTGGCCACTGGCTTTGCCCTGTGTTTAGTCTGAGTGATGTTCTCTCCATGTGCACTGTGTGTGTACGTGTACGACTGGAGTGACGCTTGGTGGTGTGGAGACGACTGCTTGTCCCACTTGCTTTTCTCTCTCTCTTTCTGTCTCTCACTCGCACACTCTCTTTCTCTCTCTCTGTACTGTCTTACCACTGTGTGATGAACATGCCCCTCTTGCTCTACTGCACTGTTGGTGAGGCCGCTAGCAGACGAATACACCAGGTTCTCACTCTCTGTTCTTTCCGTTTCCCTGCAGACCTTACCCGGTCTCTATTGTCAAATTAAGCAATGACAACATTTAATATAATATGATATTTAATGACCACAACTCTAAACACTTCTGCGTTACTGTCCAAACACACACACAATGACCCAGCCCACCTTATTTATCCTACAGCAGAGGAGAATTTTATTTAAAAAATTCAACACTGCAAGTTTTTTTTGTTGAGTAGCTCAAGTCAGACTGCTGCCTGCCAACCTAAATACTGAGGAACATAGAGAAACATCCAATAAAACTGTCAGGCAGCCCACCTCCAAACACAACTTTATGTAACTGATTACGTGATTATTTTGTGTCTGTCACCTCAACTCTCATCTTCACAAGAGGAGACTAAATAAAATTGAGGCTACCACCATAGTAACACAAGTGCTACTTTGACATACTGTTGTGGATTAATTATCAAACTGCCTTGCGGTAGTGTGTCACGCCCTGACCTTAGAGAGCTTTTTTTATGTCTCTATTTGGTTTGATCAGGGTGTGATTTGGGGTGGGCATTCTATGTTCTTTAGTTCTATTATTTGTATTTCTATGTTTTGGCCAGGTATGGTTCTCAATCAGGGACAGCTGTCTATCGTTGTCTCTGATTGGGAACCATACTTAGGTAGCCCTTTTCCCTCCTTTCTGTGTGGGAAGTTGTCTTTGTTTGTGGCACTATAGCCTTAAGCTTCACGGTCGTTTTTGTATTGTTTATTGTTTTTGTCGGCGTCATCCTAATAAAAAGGAATATGTACGCTCACCACACTGCGCTTTGGTCCTCTTCATTCGACGGCCGTGACATAGTGTAGCAGAATTGTAACCAATACTACAGAAAAACAATTTAAATTACAGTAACAGATTGACAGTAACTATGGTAGGTTCTCAGGGGGGGAACTCTGAGGTAGTTCTGTTGGAATGTGTTCCTTCTCTGTGGAAAGCAAACTTCATCATCCAAAACGGTCACCTCAGTCTGAAAATGTGCTCACAGCACAGGTGAGGTAGTGAACACTCGCGTACAAATCAGGTCAAATCAAATTGTATTTGTCATATGCGCCGAATACAACCTTACATCGAAATGCTTACTTACAAGCCATTAACCAACAATGCAGTTTTAAGAAAAATACGTGTTAAGTAAAAAATAGATAAGTAAAAAAGTATAAATAAAAGTAACAAATAATTAAAGAGCAGCAATAAAATAACAATAGCGAGGCGATATACAGGGGGTACCGGTACATAGTCGATGTGCGGGGGCACCGGTTAGTTGAGGTAATTGAGGTAATATACAGGGTAATTCCACGATAATAGAATGATACGGGGACTCAGATTTTTCTATGTAAACGTATGCCAAACAAAAATATTGATTATAAAAGTTAAACAAACTATACAACTCCATGCACTATTACTTTCAACAATTTCCCCATAACATTTTACAAAAATACATTTAGCATCATGGGTCTCTGATCTGTACTATACAGAAATGCATAATTCTTAATCTCATTCTCTTCATGGTGGTGTATCCTGAATAGGTACACATAGGTAGACAAATGGTACATCCTCCTTTGCATTTTGGGGTATTATTCTACACACTGTCTATTATTCTAATAAGCTACACCCCGAGACAAGGCCAAATTAGGTTGGTCCGCACCGGACCAAATCTGTACCGATCATATACATCTATATTTCACAACTTTGGACAGCACAGTACAGCATCGTAGAGTACAGTGCAGCACAGTATGGTAGAGTATAGAAGAGTTCAGTATAGTTCAGTATGGTAAAGTACAATAGAGTATAGTTCAGTACAGTAAATTATACTGCACTCTACTCTAGCGTGCGCAACTGTACTGCTCGCTTCAAGGCAAGCAACACTGAAGCATGCATGAGAACACCAGCTGTTCCAGACGACTGTGTTATCACGCTCTCCGTATCCGATGTGAGCAAGACCAATAAACAGGTGGTTCACATTCACAATGCCGCAGGGCCAGACGGATTACCAGAACATGTACTCCGAGCATGCGCGGACCAACAGGCAAGTGTCTTCACTGACATTAAGCCTCTCCTTGACTGAGTCTGTAATACCTACATTTTTCAATCAGACCACCATAGTCCCTGTGCCCAAGAAAGCAAAGGTAACCTGCCTAAATGACTACCACCCCGTAGCACTCACGTCAGTGACTCACATCAACATCATCATCTCGGAAACCCTAGACCCACTCCAATTCGCAAACCACCCCAACAGATCTACAGATGTCTCAATCTCAATCGCACTCCACACTGCCCTTTCCCACCTGGACGAAAGGAACACCTATGTGAGAATGCTGTTAATTAATTATAGATCAGCGTTAGTGCCCACAAAGCTCATCACTAAGCTAAGGACCCTGGGACTAAACACCTCCCACTGCAACAGAATCCTGGACTTCCTGTCGGGCCACCCCCAGGTGGTAAGGATTGGAAACAACACACCAGCCACGCTGATCCTCAACACCAGGGCCCCTCAGGGGTGCGTGCTTAGTCCCCTCCTGTAGTTCCTGTTCACCCATGACTGCATGCCCAAGCACGACTCCAATACCATCATTAAGTTTGCTGACGACACAAGTACTGATCACCGACAACAATGAGACAGCCTATAGGGGGGAGGTCAGAGACCTGGCAGTGTGGGGCCAGGAAAACCACTTTTCCCTCAATGTGAGCAAATCGTGGACTACTGGAAAGGAAGGAAGAACAGGCCCCCATTAACATCAACGGGGCTGTAGTGGAGGGGTTCGAGAGTTTCAAGAACAAACTATCATGGTCCAAACACACCAAGACAGTCGTAATGAGGGCACGACAACATATTTTTCACATCGGGAGACTGGAAAGATTTGTCATGGGTCCCCAGATCGTCAAAAAGTTTTACAGCTACACCATCGAGAGCATCCTGATCGGTTGCATCACATCCTGGTATGGCAACTGCTCGGCACCCGACCATAAGGCGCTACAGAGGGTAGTGCGTAAGGCCCATTACGTCACTGGGGCTAAGCTTCCTACCATCCAGGACCTCTATACTAGGCGGTGTCAGAGGAAGACTGTACATTGACTCGGTACCGGTACCCCCTCAATATTGTTATTTTATTGTTGCTTTTTATTTAAAAAAATGATTTTGTTTATTTAGTAAATATTTTCTTAACCAACAATGCAGTTCAAGAAATGGAGTTAAGGGCTTGTAAGTAAGCATTTCACGGTAAGGTCTACTACTATTCATGATACATTCGCAAAACTCATTGGATTGTTAAATTGTGAAAAACTGAGTTTAAATGTATTTGGCTAAGGTGTATGTAACCTTCCGACTTCAACTGTACCTTCTATTCTAATACAGTTGTGATACCGTACAGGTGAGCAGATAGGATTTGAGTAATCAAGGAAAGGCAAAGTGAGACAAAGCCCTAGTAGCCATTTTGTGGTTATGTCTCTCGCCCTGAGAACTAAAGTACTGTTATCCTAGCCCAACCAATATGTAGAATAATGGACACTGCTTTGTGGGTATGAATAGCTGTTGAAAACCAGGGTTGTATACATAAATACTCATCATAAACTTTGATGAAAGATACATGTTTTACATAGAATTAAAGATACACTTGTTCTTAATGCAACCGCTGTGTCAGATTTCAAAAAGCTTTACGGCAAAAGCACAATATTCAATAATCTGAGAACAGTGTTCAGCCACAAAAGGAAGCCATACAGTTACCCGCCAAATTGTGCAGTCAACAAAACTCATAAATAGTATTATAAATCTTCACTTACCTTTGCTGATCTTCGTCGGAATGCACTCCCAGGACTCCCACTTCCACAAGAAATGTTCGTTTTGTTCGGTAATGTCCATCATTTATGTCCAAATAGCTATTTTTCTTAGCGTGTTTGGTAAACAAATCCAAACCCTAACCAGGACGACGCTGGGCCAATTGTGCGCCGCCCTATGGCTGATCCTAAGTCAGCCATACTGGTATTTATTTTTCTGTCTTGTCTCATCCCTGCAGCTCCCCAATGGGCTCGGGAGAGGCGAAGGTGGAGTAGTGCGTCCTCCTCCTAACCACGCGCCAGCTTAAACCTGTTAGCCAGCTGCACCAATGTGTTGGAGGAAACACTGTTCAACTGGCACCCGGCCCGTCACAAGAAATCGCTAGAGCGCGATGAGCTTAGTAAAACCCCACCAGCCAAAACCTCCCCTAACGACATTGGGCCAATTCTGTGCCGTCCTATGGGACTCCCGGCCACAGCCCAGGAATGAACCCGGGTCTGTAGTAATGCCTCTAGCACTGTGATGCAGTTGCTTAGACCTCTGCGCCACTCGGGAGGACTATTTTTTTTAAATTATTATTATGAGTCCCTCCAGGATTTCGCAAAACTTTTTGGTGATTTCTGCAGCCACAGATGCTTGATTTTGCAGCAGCTTTTCTGAAATTCTGCCATACATTTTGCAATGTTTTTTTTTTCACGTTCATTTCATATAAAGCCTTAAAAAGTAATATGTGCTCAGTTATAGGACGATTTTAAGTGGGATACAATTAGAAACATTTAAAGTGCTCCATTTTGTTTATTTTCCTAAACAAACAGCTCTTTTTCTGAACAAAAAAAAGGGGTGGAAGCTAGCTCAGAGTTCCAACATAAAAAAAATGCATGCCCCCATAATCTGTAGGTACTAAAAAATATTAAACTAGGACAAAAGAAACACCTGTGGTCCAATCTGTAATTAAGACATATTATATAAGTTCATCTTTCATGAAAACAATTAGACAAATATTTTGGGCTGTTTCTTTTTTTTAACAAACACATATTTTTCTGCACATAACAAGAGGTGGGGGTGACCAAGGTCCTAGCTCATCTAGGCCTATATCTCAATGTAATCATCCATTTCATCCTCCGTTTCATCCTCCCTATCCTCCTCCATATCAATTGCTCCACTGTGGAGTCATTGGTTGTGGTACATGAAGACCAAGGCTCGTAGGTTGTTGTTGGAGGTTGATCGCCTACGGCTGGACAACACAAGCTTGTAGATACTGTTGCTTCGCTCAGCATCAGCTGAGTTTGAGAATGCATATTTGTAGCGTTTGGCCAGGGTGCTCAGCACAGGAAGTCTCACTTGATTTCCATCCCAGAAGATATCCAAATCCACCACCCCACTCACTGTGGCTCTAAGTGCTGCTGGTCCTACATTGGTCAAGTAGGCATCCAGTTCATCTCGTGGCACCTTACTGAAGCCTGTAATAGCCTTGTAGCTGGACACTCTGTCATCCATGAACGCAATGTGACGTTGATCAAACACCCTAACGTCTTGGAGGAGAGAGAGATTAAAGTAGATGTCACACGTCAAAATTTTGATTGATGACCCTATGTGAACCTATGTGAACGCTATGTGAACCCTATGTCCTGATGACGTGTGCATGCCCAAGGGCTGCCGGTCAGGCCAGCCTGGTGGTTAGGTGGGGGCTGGTTGGGTGAGTAAGGGTCCAGTTGTCAGGTCAACCGGTAATGATTTATGACCCAAGCCTGATTTATGACCCTATGTAATGATTTATGACCCAATGGCGTGTAGAAGGGTGCATGCCAATATTTGGGTTTCAGGTCAGGACAACGTGGTGGTTAGGGGGGTAGGGTTGGGGGTAAGTAAGTGACCAGGTGTCAGGTCAACCTGTTACTGTTTCTCACGGTTTGGGGTGGTTAATGCCCCTTATAAAGCCCCAGAACAATTCCTGTTTAAGAGTGCACAAGATCTTAAGAATAAACATGGATTTTGGGATCGGTGACAAAGAAGTGATGACTGTAACAACTGAAGCAGGCCCTCGGGTTGCCCATAGAGCAAGGGCAAAGTATCAACCCGCAATATATGATGCGCCAAAAAAACGTTTTTTAAATGTGTATAGAACCCAAATACCTCCAGCAAATGCTCTGACAGATCAAGTGTTGATGTCTAATGGTCAGCAGTGGGGGTATCGGTTTGATTACCTGGCCTGTAGAGTGACCCTCTATACGGTAGCTGAAGGAGAAGAATATACAGACCAGACTGTAGGCTTGGAATATGGTGTTGAAGACTGGTCGGTTTTTCGCAAGGTTGTGTGTCCTGAACTGAGCCTTATCACCAAGGGGTATAGTGTGTTCACGGGCCACGAGACCCGTTGGGAAGGTACCCCTGACTCCTCAGGACAAATATTTCACAGGGTGAAAATACAAAGACAGAATGGACGACCGTGCGGCTGCGTGGAGTTCTATATCGGCAACGAGGCAATCCGAAACCACAACATTAGGGGTGGTGGCCTGACTGGGGATACCCGACTGCGTCTGCTTATTCCTTTTAAAAGTTGGGATGTAACGGAATTGAAAATGTTGCAACCGTTGGATGCTCTCTTTGTACAGAGCCAACAGCGGCAGAGCCTTGTTCATTTAAAGAAGTGCATAATATATACGAATCGTAAAGATTACGATGCAAAAGAGCCTCAAGAAGATACAGCGTCAGAAGAAAACTAAGTAAGCGGATGCTTTAACCACGCCCCCCCCCAGATACCCAATGGCCTTGTTCTACAATAAAAAGAAAAAAGCAGCCAGTTCTTCATTTCAGCATACACCATGGATCTCCAGACCATCTACGAGGAAGCCACTACGTCATGGGGGCCCGACACTAAAGACTCTATGCCACGAAGCCCTACACTCTACGCACCCCTGGCAAGACCCGTGACACCCCCGACATTTACACAGCCTGAGGATGTGTTTGATGGGGTGGCCAGTACTATTTTTGTGGATACCATCAAGGCCTCTGTAGCTACACTTTTAGACGTGGTGATTGGCGAATATATACGAGAAAAATGCATCGGCTGTGAGATCAATCATCCCAGCCAGCGTCGTCATCCTTGCCTCTACGACCCGCCTAGATACTACTTTTTCAATCATTTTGAGGAGCTGGTGAAAAGACTGTGGTCCTGCCGTTTTATACCAGCGCTGGTCATCGCCCTGGAGTCTATGGGTATTGTGCCGTCTATCCCTAGAGTTTACGGGGTAACCGAAGCCTTCCTACATGAACTGAAGGAGGCCATCTTCATCCACGAGAAACTCAAAGAAATCCGACACACCCTGGTGGACGACAACAAATACCGGGAAGCTGTGGTGGCTGATGTGATGCTTTTCTGGCTCAATAAATCCCAAGAGACCGAGTGACATTTTGTTATTTAGAGCTATGGGTAACTATGTGTCTACGATGTTTGAGCGAATAAATACCTTTTTTCTTTTGAGAGACCTTACATATGTTATGCATCAGATTATTGAAAATAAAGTGAACAAGGGATCGTTCTACACGACACACAATACCTGGGCTAATGTAGAGCGTTTGCTGAAAATGGAGCAAATCATGAAACAGGTCCGACATACGGGCGAGAGTTTACAATGGACACATATGGTATCAAGGCTTGTTGAGGATTCTGAAGAACTAGAAATAACTTTGGCTAAGATTTTACATTATTTGTTTGAACCACCCTTTAATGTGAATGTGTATCATATTTGTTGTTTATATACTTATATATCAGACGTGTGTGTTTTAAAAATTCAGCGACACAAAACTGTAAATCTAAACCATATATACAGGGTGTTGCATGCTGTGATTGTTGAGAAAACTGGGACTTGTATCTTGCAACAAATCCTGAATTGTCTGTATACGTAATACTTGTTGCATTCTTAAAATAAAAATTCACAAACTGAAATGTTGTCGTTATATGAAAGTGGCTCATTAACGTTATTGTACCTCAGAGAGGCAAGAAGGATGGCTGAGCAGCTGTTGAAAAACATATATTATAATCCCGCTAACCCCGGGTCTTATGGGGGTAAAGAGCGTTTACAGAGAGCTATAGTCGAAGAAACAGGTAGTCTGTTAAGCGATGCTAAAGTGAATGAATGGTTATCCGAGCAAGATGCCTACACTCTACATAAACCTGTAAGAAAACAATTTCCAAGAAATAGAGTTTTTTCTACGCACCCCTTATCCCAATTTCAGGCGGATCTATGTGACATGCAGTCCCTGGCCGATAAAAATGATGGAAAGCGCTACATGCTAACGGTTATAGATATTTTCTCTAAATTAGCCTATGTAAGGGTGTTAAAAAATAAGAGCGGGGCAGAGGTGACCAGGGCCTTTGAATCGATCTTGAAGGCAGGAGGCGCACCCAAGAAAGTGCAGACGGATGGCGGAAAAGAATTTTTTAATAAAACATTTCAGAAGCTAATGAATAAGTATAATATAGTACATTTTGCTACAGGCTCTGATTTGAAAGCTTCGGTTGTGGAACGCTTTAATAGGACTTTGAAAGAGCGGATGTGGCGATATTTTACAGCTCACAACACCCACAGATATACAGACATAGTTCAGGATTTAGTAAACGGGTACAACCACAGCTTCCATAAGAGTATACGTATGAAGCCCTCTGAGGTCTCTTCGGAAAACTCTTTTCAAGTCTTTAAAAATATGTATGGTTTGTTCCCACTTCGCCGTAAGAAAAAAATGACTTTTAAATTCCTAGTGGGTGACTTGGTGCGTATATCAAAGTTGAGGGGTGTTTTCGACAAAAAATACGAACAAGGCTTTAGCTCGGAGTTGTTTACCGTTACAGAATGTCTGCCACGCATTCCCCCGGTCTACAAATTAAAAGATTATGACGGGGATCTTATAGAGGGATCTTTTTATGAGAAGGAATTACAGAAGGTCCAGTTGGGTAAAGACAAAGTCTTTCACGTGGAGGAGATTCTAGATCAGAAGAGAGAAAAGGGTAAAAAATGGTTGCTGGTCCGCTGGAAAAACTGGCCTCAAAAGTTCAACAGTTGGGTATTGGAGCATGATGTGGTGGAGGCAACGGGGATTAATTTAAACCCCTAGTCATGATAACTAGCGCATCAGTCGCGTGTACACAGTTGGGCATCATGGAACACAGCGGCTTCTACCTGACTCTCCCCAGTAATGCGTCGGCACAGATATATCGTAATAATCAGAGTTCGAATTATACAACCAATTTTCCAAAGCCTATAGAGTTATCAGAGGCTTGGGAAGTAGGTCTCAGCGAGATTACATACCCCCATAGTTGGTATAATATCAAAGCTAAGGACCGTGATTTTTATTGCAAAAGGTTATCGGAACCTGCAAAACTTATTAAGCTTAAAAAAGGTTTCTATAGAACCGTCGACAGGATCGTCTCAGAGTTGAATGAACACCTAACCCTGAACAAGATGGAAATATTCCTATTCTACAATCCAATCCATAAAAGGATACAAATCTCAGGGCCTGCTAACGGAGGTATAAAGACCAGCGGTAATTTAGCCTACATGTTGGGGATGGGTCCCAATAAATGGACGTATGTGAACGATAAATTATTCCCATTCCCTGCGGATATACATGCAGGATTTTACAACATATTTGTGTATACCGACATCATAACCTATCAAAGGGTCGGAGACACCTGTGTGCCCCTCCTGCGAACAGTTCATATAGACGGAAAGGATGGGGACATCGTCACTGTCAATTATGACAAGCCGCACTACGTACATGTCAGCAAGAACTATATTGAAAACATTCTGGTTGAGCTTAAAACGGATCAGAACGAAAACATTGAATTTACTTATGGTAAAACGATTGTAAAACTCCACTTTAGACCCACCAAAACCTCTCTACATATATAATATCTGTATTATATTTATAAACATAATACAAATAAAAGAGTTATGGAGCACCATCAGCTCGACCCTAACCGTTATGTTTCATACTATGTGGATCAAGTTGGTAATGGACTACCAGGATATCATGGAGCACCGACAATGTATGGTGCGGGGATAGGCGGTATATTCCGTAACCTCTTTAGGATGGTTTTACCGTTTATGAAGAGGGGCTTCAGCATAGCCAAACCACATTTAAAATCCGCGGCTAAAAATATAGTAAGTGAGGTTGTAGCCAATGCTATGACCCGAAGGGCGTCACCAGATGTGGAGCATCAAGAAGGCTCGGGGCTTATGATATTGTCTCGAAGACCAAAAAAGAGACCCCCAGGTTTAAGACGCAGGCCGGCACCTAAAAAGCGGCGGTTAACTGTTAAAAGAACCTCAGTAAGTCAAAGACGTGGTAAAGTGAGGAGGTCTGAACCAAAACAGGCTAAAAGAATACTAGGAAGTATTTTCTAAAAGAATAAGTGACATGGCTCTTTTACATCGAATGTCCTCTGAAGCTATAAAGACAGAACTCGATCTTTTCACGGCCCCGTTAACGCAGCATTCAATAGATAGATCCAGTTATGTGGAGATAGCCCCTCTCTCTGCTATTACCGATAACGGGCCTATCGAATTTTTCATACCAGGCCACGGTGACAACTATCTGGACCTCAACAACACCTTGGTGCATTTACGTCTAAAAGTGACCAAAAGAGATGGGTCTAATATTGCAGGCGATGCCAAAGTGAGTCTCATTAATTACCCCTTGGCCACCATTTTCTCCCAAGTTGATGTGACTTTGGGTGAACGCCTAATCAGTCAAAGCAGCGCCACATACCCTTATAGAGCCATCATGGAGTGTTTACTAAACTACTCCGAAGACACTCTCAAAACACAATTTAGCGCCGGGCTGTTTAGCAAGGATACTGCAGGAGCCTCTATGGAATCGACAGACCCTTCCACCGGTGCAAACAAAGGACTAGCGGCACGAGCTCGCTACTGCGCCGAATCTCGAGAGTTTCATTTGCTAGGCCCTATACACTCTGACATTTTCTTTCAAGAACGGTTACTCTTAAATTCGGTTGATTTAAGATTAAAATTAACCAGGGCCAAGGATGATTTTTGCCTGATGTCTCCACAAGACGGGGATTTTAGTTTGAAAGTGTTGGGGGCCACCCTTTTTATTAAAAAAGTGTCTGTATCTCCGGCCGTACGCCTGGGTCACTCACATGCTTTGATGAAAGGAAATGCCCTTTACCCTCTCCAAAGAATTACCATGAAAACCTTTAGCATACCTGTGGGCAGTAGAATCTGCAGTCAAGAAAACCTATTTCTAGGCCCTTTACCTAGATATGTGGTTATAGGTCTGGTTGATCACGCCTCTAATACGGGGAGTTTAGATAAAAACCCCTTTAATTTTCAACACTTCAATGCAGAGTATGTAGCTCTCTGTCAGGACGGACGTCAGGTTCCGGCGAAGGCTTTCCAACCCCAATTTAATAACAACATATCTGTGCGAGAATTTTACAATCTATTCCTGGCTACAGGGCGACATCTAAAAGATCTCTCTTTACCTATTGACAGAAATGATTTTGCAGAGGGTTACACGTTGTATGCTTTCAATTTATCCCCTGATGATGACACCTCAGGAAATCTGTCTGTGGTGTCCCAAGGTAACCTCAGGCTGGAAATGCGTTTCCGTACACCTTTAGCCTGTACAGTTAGCATGATTGTTTACGCATGCTCTGATTCAATCTTGGAAGTGAATGCCCGAAGACAGGTCTTAGTGGATTATTATTAAGAACCTTTGAGCAAAGACATGAATACCCAAGAGTTGGACGGGCTCATGAGCCGCTTGATTGGAAAACAATTTTGTGGAGTGTTGGCTTGTGATGAATTACCTATTGAGATATGGCCTGAGAGGCCTGCAATGTTTATTGTCAATACCCATCCTAAACACATGCCTGGTGAACATTGGCTAGCTATGACATTAGAACAGGAAGGTGGACGAAAAATCTCAACTTTTTTTGATTCCTATGGCTTTCCCCCCGGTTTTTCACATTTCCCTAAATCTATTAAAGATTTTTTGACCCTAAACGGTACAAAGATCTACTACAGCATCAAACAAGTGCAAGATAACCTTTCCACTACATGCGGTCACCACTGTGTATTTTACCTGTGCCAAAGAGCCCGGGGAGTTTCTTTTGAAGATGTTATGTCTCTTTATAAGGATGATTTAAGAAGTAATGATAACCTTGTATCTTGTTTTGTTAGAAAATATCAAAAGTGTTCAAATGTGTGTCCTTTAAGAACGCGTAATCAAGGCGTATGCTCACGTCATATGTTTCAAGAATGCCACAAATGTTAACTTGCTTATTTTTCAAATAAAAAATTTATTGAATTTAATCATAGTCATTCAAAAGTCATTTTCAAAAGTCTAACCACCCCGAGAGATCGGGATTAGGAAAAGGTCCTGAGACGTTCATGGGAGTAAATGAGTTAGCATCATCGCTTTCATAGGGGGACGGTGTCGTTGGGGCATCTTTAGGGGTGCTGTATCTCGTTGAAGGCTTTTGTTTTAAAGCTTGAATCTGTTGACGAAGCTTATGGTTGGGTACACCGGAGAGGGGGATGTTGAGGATTGCCAGGGCCTTAAGAAACTGACGCCAGCCGGGAGGCCTTCGGTCATCAGCAACCTTGTGGGCAGCCGTGGTACTTTTAAGCAAGTCCAGCATATGTGACCCCCTGACCACAGAGCCCTGAAGGATAAACTCTCCAGAGTCGTTCCAAGCAGCTATCCCCTTTGAGTCTTTTATCTTGTTCATAATGTATTTAACATTCTTCCTGTTACGTAAAGGCACATGTGTCAGTAGGTCATGCATAACTTTATCTTCAAATGGCATTTGAGCTTCACCAGACATATTATCTCCACTAGGTAAGATCGCCGGTACAGGCCTTACAGGGGCATGGCTATCGTTAGGTTCGACATCTGTTAAAGGGTCCGGTAGGGAAAGGGTTAAATGGTTAGTCTCTCTCTCCCCTTGCTTTACCCGAGTCAAATACCTTTGCATTAGGTTTGTGTATTTTTGAATCTTATCATAGGGGTTCAATCCTTTTCGGTTCAAAACATCCTTCATGGCCGTATCCAAATCATTTTCCGCTGTTTGTCTGATATCTTCAGGACCCTGCATTTGTTTTTTAAGTCTATCCAACTCTTGTTGAGGCACCAAGTACATTTTAGTGGCCATCACACCACGTGTTCAACCCCCACGTCTGGCCGCAATAAGGCTGGTGA